>NC_135560.1:21141674-21441674 GCF_964340395.1 Glandiceps talaboti | reverse complement strand
CAAGAAGTACCACGTGCAGAGCTTGTTGTCTAGTTTGTAAAGCATGTTCTACGTTTTTCGACTTCAGACTTTTAACATCAAACCACATGTACGTGCTCTTAGTCATATGCCAAGCCATGTTCTCAGTTGGACAGGCTATCTCGTTGGTGCATCTAGCCCCAATAGTACTAAGTATTGTAAAATCAAAGTCAACAACTGCGAGATTACTATCCATAAATGGTGTAGGTCTTTTGGTAGGAAGTCCGACTTTCGGGTTTATACTCAGTCGTTTTCGTGTGAACAGATTATTGTACACAAGTTTGATGAATTTACTCAGTGGAGTATCGGTTCTATTATTACCATTTACATCTTCGCTTGGAGCAGCTATGCCGTTACTCATTGCTATTGGTATTTTAAGGAGTGGATATGCGGCACAATTCAATGTTACTGTTAGATCCATTCTACCTGACGCCTCTTTCATTACTGGGCTTGGTTGGGGTTTACTGTTGTCAAGTTTTGGACATTTAATTGGACCAGTAATATCAGGTAAGTGTTTGATATGAATGTACTGCAGATGGGTATTTACGATATTTTGTCTAGATACTCGCACGGTTGATTACTTATTGCCAAAACTGTTCAGTCGAGTTCCTTAGAATGTTAAACTTTCTGATTACTAAATAAAAAGCTTACCAATATATAGTGAGTATAAAGCTTCTCAATATAACGGTAAGTTATATAATTCAAGTTTTTCTATTGAAGAACTGAATCCTTTCATACAACGTTGTTTGAACTACTAGTATACGAGAAGTTAATCTTGTAAAAAAGACCTCGGGTCTGTGTTCCGAAGGTTGCCGAACAAAAGCCGAAGTATATGGAGTACTCCGAGGGCGTACAACCGGTCACATTATCACGTTTTCGTTAACTATTCATATGTCATAACTAAAATGTTACAGAATAGAAAACAACTTTACATATCCAATGAGTTTCTTGAAATCTGGTTCAATCTGTTCCATGTGTTTAGGAACAGTAAAAACTATATTTACCATTGCCGATTTTCAGAGCCAATCAGACTTCTTCATTTCACAATGCTAATTTGTTAAGGGTCATTCATTCATTCATTCATTCATTCATTCATTCATTCATTCATTCATTCAAATCACATTCCACCATATGCATGTATACAAGATCATTTCAATGACTTCAAATGAAATTTCTAATAATTTCTGTAATATTGTACTAATAATATAATGACGGAAATTATTTTTCTTCCTCTGATTCTTACCCAAGGTTACCTACGCGACATCACAGGCAGCTACGACTTTTCGTTCTACTTTGCTGGAGCCACAATGGGAGTATCTGGATTGATACTGGCTGCAGGACACTACATGTTGAGGTCGAAGACAGATAGCCCAGTACTAGACCTAAGTGTAAGACCACCAGAACCGTTAGCAATAACAGAATATATGTCTTCTGTATAGATTGGGAATAATATCACACCCTGCTATTATATTTACAAGTGTTTCTATTGCCATGATTTGTTTACGGGGAATGTACGGCACCCTAAGATTGTATAAATTACGTACGTGACTACAACCAAAACAAACCAAGCAAAGAGTTTGTCATGTGAACTTTCATTACACAGTTCAGTAATAATGTAACTTGAATATTGTATAATATTTGTTATATTATGCTAATTTACATGATATATAAATCATTATGTAATAAACGTAAATGCAATGTGTGAAGTGTTGTTTGTAGATCAAGGTTGGCACGTAAATGATATCTTTGTATTCTCGATAAAATGTGTGTGTGTGTGTGTATGTGTGTGTATGTGTATGTGTGTGTGTGTGTGTGTGTGTGTGTGTGTGTGTGTGTGTGTGTACGGTGTGCTTATATAGAGAGGGGAAGGCAACTCCAGGAAATAGATGTACTTCATAAACTTTTAAGTTGTGTTTTGGAGATTCCTTTTATACTTTCATCGTAGCTTCAAGAGAAAATGTAATATCACAGGATGACAATGAGCCTCTTCTACTCGCCAGAAACATAAGGGATTGACATGTTATGGAAGTAAAGGGAACCTTCATTAATTGCAGGGGGACTAGGGGCACTTTCTTCAAAATGTTTCACAAGGGAGGCATGTTATATAGTAAATGGAAAGAGTCAAATTTTACTTGACTCGTATGTGTCATCTTATCGCTACCAAAGCCATTATGTAGAGAGATAAGGTTAGTTGGGTACTGCATCTCATTGCTGCCACAACCATTAGGTAGAGAGATAAGGTTAACGTTGGGTACTGCATCGCATTGCTGCCACAACCATTATGTAGAGAGATAAGGTTAACGATGGGTACTGCATCTCATTGCTGCCACAACCATTATGTAGAGAGATAAGGTTAACGTTGGGTACTGCATCTCATTGCTGCCACAACCATTATGTAGAGAGATAAGGTTAACGTTGGGTACTGCATCTCATTGCTGCCACAACCATTATGTAGAAAGATAAGGTTAACGTTGGGTACTGCATCTCATTGCTGCCACAACCATTAGGTAGAGAGATAAGGTTAACGATGGGTACTGCATCTCATTGCTGCCAAAACCATTATGTAGAGAGATAAGGTTAACGTTGGGTACTGCATCTCATTGCTGCCACAACCATTATGTAGAGAGATAAGGTTAACGTTGGGTACTGCATCTCATTGCTGCCACGACCATTAGGTAGAGAGATAAGGTTAACGTTGGGTGCTGCATCTCATTGCTGCCACAACCATTATGTAGAGATATGGTTAACGTTGGGTACTGCATCTCATTGCTGCCACAACCATTATGTAGAGAGATAAGGTTAACGTTGGGTACTGCATCTCATTGCTGCCACAACCATTATGTAGAGAGATAAGGTTAACGATGGGTACTGCATCTCATTGCTGCCAAAACCATTATGTAGAGAGATAAGGTTAACGTTGGGTACTGCATCTCATTGCTGCCACGACCATTAGGTAGAGAGATAAGGTTAACGTTGGGTGCTGCATCTCATTGCTGCCACAACCATTATGTAGAGATATGGTTAACGTTGGGTACTGCATCTCATTGCTGCCACAACCATTATGTAGAGAGATAAGGTTAACGTTGGGTACTGCATCTCATTGCTGCCACAACCATTATGTAGAGAGATAAGGTTAACGATGGGTACTGCATCTCATTGCTGCCAAAACCATTATGTAGAGAGATAAGGTTAACGTTGGGTACTGCATCTCATTGCTGCCACAACCATTATGTAGAGATATGGTTAACGTTGGGTACTGCATCTCATTGCTGCCACAACCATTATGTAGAGAGATAAGGTTAACGTTGGGTACTGCATCTCATTGCTGCCACAACCATTATGTAGAAAGATAAGGTTAACGTTGGGTACTGCATCTCATTGCTGCCACAACCATTATGTAGAGAGATAAGGTTAACGATGGGTACTGCATCTCATTGCTGCCACAACCATTATGTAGAGAGATAAGGTTAACGATGGGTACTGCATCTCATTGCTGCCACAACCATTAGGTAGAGAGATAAGGTTAACGTTGGGTACTGCATCTCATTGCTGCCACAACCATTATGTAGAGAGATAAGGTTAACGTTGGATACTGCATCTCATTGCTGCCACAACCATTATGTAGAGAGATAAGGTTAACGTTGGGTACTGCATCTCATTGCTGCCACAACCATTATGTAGAGAGATAAGGTTAACGTTGGGTACTGCATCTCATTGCTGCCACAACCATTAGTTAGAGAGATAAGGTTAACGTTGGGTGCTGCATCTCATTGCTGCCACAACCATTATGTAGAGAGATAAGGTTAACGATGGGTACTGCATCTCATTGCTGCCACAACCATTAGGTAGAGAGATAAGGTTAACGTTGGGTACTGCATCTCATTGCTGCCACAACCATTAGGTAGAGAGATAAGGTTAACGATGGGTACTGCATCTCATTGCTGCCAAAACCATTATGTAGAGAGATATGGTTAACGTTGGGTACTGCATCTCATTGCTGCCACAACCATTATGTAGAGAGATAAGGTTAACGTTGGGTACTGCATCTCATTGCTGCCACAACCATTAGTTAGAGAGATAAGGTTAACGTTGGGTGCTGCATCTCATTGCTGCCACAACCATTATGTAGAGAGATAAGGTTAACGATGGGTACTGCATCTCATTGCTGCCACAACCATTAGGTAGAGAGATAAGGTTAACGTTGGGTACTGCATCTCATTGCTGCCACAAGCATTAGGTAGAGAGATAAGGTTAACGATGGGTACTGCATCTCATTGCTGCCAAAACCATTATGTAGAGAGATATGGTTAACGATGGGTACTGCATCTCATTGCTGCCACAACCATTATGTAGAGAGATAAGGTTAACATTGGGTACTGCATCTCATTGCTGCCACAACCATTAGGTAGAGAGATAAGGTTAACGTTGGGTGCTGCATCTCATTGCTGCCACAACCATTATGTAGAGAGATAAGGTTAACGTTGGGTACTGCATCTCATTGCTGCCACAACCATTAGGTAGAGAGATAAGGTTAACGTTGGGTACTGTATCTCATTGCTGCCACAACCATTAGGTAGAGAGATAAGGTTAACGATGGGTGCTGCATCTCATTGCTGCCACAACCATTATGTAGAGAGATAAGGTTAACGATGGGTACTGCATCTCATTGCTGCCACAACCATTATGTAGAGAGATAAGGTTAACGATGGGTACTGCATCTCATTGCTGCCACAACCATTAGGTAGAGAGATAAGGTTAACGTTGGGTACTGCATCTCATTGCTGCCACAACCATTATGTAGAGAGATAAGGTTAACGTTGGGTACTGCATCTCATTGCTGCCACAACCATTATGTAGAGAGATAAGGTTAACGTTGGGTACTGCATCTCATTGCTGCCACAACCATTAGGTAGAGAGATAAGGTTAACGTTGGGTGCTGCATCTCATTGCTGCCACAACCATTAGGTAGAGAGATAAGGTTAACGTTGGGTACTGTATCTCATTGCTGCCACAACCATTATGTAGAGAGATAAGGTTAACGATGGGTACTGCATCTCATTGCTGCCACAACCATTATGTAGAGAGATAAGGTTAACGTTGGGTACTGCATCTCATTGCTGCCACAACCATTAGGTAGAGAGATAAGGTTAACGTTGGGTACTGCATCTCATTGCTGCCAAAGCCATTATGTAGAGAGATAAGGTTAACGTTGGGTACTGCATCTCATTGCTGCCACAACCATTATGTAGAGAGATAAGGTTAACGTTGGGTACTGCATCTCATTGCTGCCACAACCATTAGTTAGAGAGATAAGGTTAACGTTGGGTGCTGCATCTCATTGCTGCCACAACCATTATGTAGAGAGATAAGGTTAACGTTGGGTACTGTATCTCATTGCTGCCACAACCATTAGGTAGAAAGATAAGGTTAACGTTGGGTACTGCATCTCATTGCTGCCACAACCATTATGTAGAGAGATAAGGTTAACGATGGGTACTGCATCTCATTGCTGCCACAACCATTATGTAGAGGGATAAGGTTAACGATGGGTACTGCATCTCATTGCTGCCACAACCATTATGTAGAGATATGGTTAACGTTGGGTACTGCATCTCATTGCTGCCACAACCATTATGTAGAGATATGGTTAACGTTGGGTACTGCATCTCATTGCTGCCACAACCATTATGTAGAGATATGGTTAACGTTGGGTACTGCATCTTATCGCTACCAAAGCCATTATGTAGAGAGATAAGGTTAACGTTGGGTACTGCATCTCATTGCTGCCAAAACCATTAGGTAGAGAGATAAGGTTAACGTTGGGTACTGCATCTCATTGCTGCCAAAACCATTATGTAGAGAGATAAGGTTAACGTTGGGTACTGCATCTCATTGCTGCCACAACCATTAGGTAGAGAGATAAGGTTAACGATGGGTACTGCATCTCATTGCTGCCACAACCATTAGGTAGAGAGATAAGGTTAACGTTGGGTACTGCATCTCATTGCTGCCAAAACCATTATGTAGAGAGATAAGGTTAACGTTGGGTACTGCATCTTATCGCTACCAAAGCCATTAGGTAGAGAGATAAGGTTAACGTTGGGTACTGTATCTCATTGCTGCCACAACCATTAGGTAGAGAGATAAGGTTAACGTTGGGTACTGCATCTCATTGCTGCCACGACCATTAGGTAGAGAGATAAGGTTAATGATGGGTACTGCATCTCATTGCTGCCACAACCATTATGTAGAGATATGGTTAACGTTGGGTACTGCATCTCATTGCTGCCACAACCATTAGGTAGAGAGATAAGGTTAACGATGGGTACTGCTTCTGATTGCTGCCACAGCCATTAGGTAGAGAGATAAGGTTAACGTTGGGTACTGCATCTCATACACTCTCTCACAGTCCTCGGAGCTTCGCTTTACTAAAATTGACGCTAAATGAATTATTTTGTATGTACCGATACCATCTACATAACGTACTCCATGATCGTACTCGAACAACCTTGTACTGTGCGCCCTCATCGACCACATAGAGATATATGTTCGTTGACGTGTGACTGCGACGCTCCGTGTTTTCACGAAGCCCTGCAGAGGATGTCATTCAACTAAGTGAATGGTGACAGGTTGTCATTCCACTGTTTACATACTGGAAGTGCTGTCATTCCAGTTCCAAAGCATTGAAAATGTTGTCATTCCAGTTATGTTATAGAGTGGCAGCTGTCATTCCACTGGTTTTACAGTGCATTGGGTGTCATTCAAGTAACGGAATGCAGAAAAGGGTGTCATTCCACTGTTTACCCATTGTAAATGCTGTCATTCCAGTTCCAAAGCATTGGAAATGCTGTCAGAGTGGCGGCTGTCATTCCACTGGTTTTACAGTGCAGAGGGTGTCATTCCAACTAAGACAATGTAGAAAGGTTGTCATTCCACTGTTTACATACTGGAAGTGCTGTCATTTGTTTTCTGTCAATGGGGTTGTCATTCATTTTAGCGTCACCCATCTGCACATATAAATACCGCCAAGGTTATTGCGTACCCTCGAGCACAATATTGGTATGCATGTTTAACCATTAGAAACATTGACATTGACACTTAGCTTATATGTTTTGATCCCATAAATCAGTGCTATGAGAAACCGTGTCTCGCAACTTGTATTGAAAGATGTTTTTACCCACTGTAATATAGTTCCATGATTTTGGTAAAGTATGCGTGGATTTCTGACTTTATTGTAATATTTCATACCTCGTTTATGATCAGTTTGTGATCGATGTAATTTTGAGAGACAATGGGTTTGGTGTTTAGTATGTATTTCCTTTCATAAATCGTGTAGTAACATAAAGACTAGTGTGTGTAAGCAGGCAGCACATTTTGCAACGAACGAAGACGAAGTAACATACTCGTCGCCAATATTTGCCTAGAGTGCTAACTAAAAGGCCCACGAGGTAATATAACCTTTATGTATTTAATTATTATAATGGTAGAAATCGTTTTATTCCATAGTTTGTAGTATAGTGTTTATAAGACTTATTATGAAGCACCAGTTTGTAAGCATATCCACCATATAGCTAACCATGTGTATTTCTAGGTCATGCAGTGTTTGTTTCAAGTTCTCATGTAAGTTCCGTTTGATGATTTACCAGATCTTACGGTGGTGTAATTGAAGATGTGCATACGTCTTAGTGTGTACACAAAGTGTAAAGGAGATTGCACCAGTAAAGAAATGCCATCAGTATAAAGATCGTGTTCGCCAAAGTTATTTAGTTGATACTTCTACAAATAGCGTGCGCAGTCCACCCAGCTTTAGAAAGTGTCGCTTATGTACACCAGCATTAGTTCATCAAATAATAGGTCATCCTGTGCCGAATAGACCATAATAATTGATATAGACACATAAGATAAGGACACATGAGTTCGCGGCGCATGCGGGATGCCATACATCACAGTCATCGCCTATCCTATTATATGAACATCAAATTGAGACATCTGGACGTGTGCCGGGGACGTGTGGTGATGATGTTGTCTGCAGTCAGTATGTGACAGTTTGTCACCAATAACACAAGTACTCTACGTTTCTGTGTACAACTTATATAGATTACCAATGACAACATACTGTATAAGAATTATGGATGATTGTTACGGTTGATAAGGTAACGTAAAGTCCGCACACATGATAACACTACACGTGACAGACGGGGTTTGATCGTGTTTGAATACAAGAGTATCATATACACCAAGCTACTCGTTCATCAACCTCGGTGTTTAATTTTAGCATGCGGCTTACAATGGGACCTCAGTTAGCATCATGTGATATGCGTACTGCATCTGTCATATCATCTGTCATGATATTTTACTGCGATTTATAATATTTGTATGAAACATTAGCGCCTTTCATGTCAGTCTGTTTACTCATACTACGGATAGTTCTATGTGAAAAACTGTCTTCCACGTTCAATAAAGGACGGAACAAAGGAATTTGTCAGTTTTCAAAAAACCTCATAATCCAACATAGGACTGATCTGGAACTACGTAAATATTCGTTAATAAGAACGTAAGAAAGAAGTAAGTCAGGCTAGTCATATTTACCCTCCAATATTTAATGATACGCCACACCGTATATTACGCATTTAGAAGTTGACACATAAATATTATATTGAAAAACACATACACGATCTTGTAAATGCAGTTGAATTCTGTTCGTATTAGTATGGCCCTGTATAGAATTGTCAACATATGGCATTGCGCGAAAACTGTGTGTTAATATCAGTACGTACACCTAAAGTCCGCTAGCGTAAAATTAGAAGAATTAATGTAAGGTCAAAGCATAGACGTTATCTTTCCAACATCTATGCAGTGAACTCGTTCTAACCACATGTCTACATAATTTATGTATGTTTATGACCAGACAAATGCGGGCACATATCAAAGCGCTTGAAGGGCCGATGAACTAGGAATGAACATGGAACATTGGTTTGGGTCTACAGGATCAATGTATTGTGCGGACTCTTGAGTGCAAATATCCAGAGCTAGCTTACAGCATGCATCATTTTGAATTCCGTGTCAGTGTCACAGATAGCGTGACAGTTTCGACAGCGTCCATTGAGGTACAAAAACAAGCAGATCACGTGATAACAGTCAAACAATGAACCTAGGCTGGAGCATTGAAAGGTTATCACATGACGTCGTTTGTATTCATCCCTGACATATACTACTACTCAAATGTCACACAAAGGTCTTGAGTGTCGACTATTAAATGAAACAGTTGTGTGAAGAAAAAATTCCCGCTTTTCAGTGTACAGAAATACAACAGACGCCTCGTCTACTTGTGATCGTTCGGTCTTTAGTAGTCTGGGGTTTGGTTAAACGAATATGCATACGTACGGCAGCCATCAATTTGGGGAATGGTGAGGGTAAATATCAGCTTATACGTCGGGATGTCGTTATGTTGGTGTTGTCTGTTGCTATCTGTACCTGTATCTGTACATTTCTGTACGTGTCACGTGTCACATTATCTCAAAAACAATTGATTCCAATGAAATGAATTTTGGAACACGTTTTCTTTAACGAAGTGTCTAGTATACCACCTGATACCGTGCCGAATACTGGAGAAAGCGGTCCCCTCCCGTAACCGGCACCGCGATTAATTTGAAATTACCACCAACAGCTTTGCTAAAACATGTGGATCTTGTATGTAAATCTATAATGTAATCGCTTCCAGCCGAGGGGTGGGGGGAGTGGGGTGGTCGATTCTTAAATCGGGCCGACAAAAAGTCACTGACCCCCCCTCCCCTATATGTAAAACCAAAAACAGGCTGACCCCCTCCTATCACTTAATTCTAAAACATGATGACCCCCCCCCCCCCCTTATACAATATTCACATGACAGGTATTTTTGATCGTGACTCAGTGTGGACTGCTTGACTGTCTTGCATCTACTTTATAAGATCCCATGTTAACACTATCATAATTATAATTACTGACTACACAGGGTAAATATATTCCAAAAGGAGTTTTGAATAGCATCTTGACAGTGAAAGGTAGGGGGAAACCTTGAGAAGGGAATATATACATCTCGTATGGGGGGGGCCTAGGGGGTCTCCCCCTAGACACCCTGAAGGTTTTTTACTCTTAAAGCCAATATTTAGGCAACCCAGACCCTTTCAAGCAATAGCTTAATCCATGCTTTACAAGACAGCACACTCAAGTATCAGAAAATATTCTTTATAACTTACATAGGGTTGAAATATGTTCTTAAAAAGTTAAATGGCATCACTATAGTAAAGGTCAGTACACATGATGGTAGTATCATTGGTAGGGGGGATTTGGAGTTTAAGGCAATTTCAGTCTATCTTGGTAAACATTTGACATCTTTAAAAGACAATATCATCTCAAATTAGAATAGGATGAAAATATTTAACAAAAGTTTAATACCCTTATGACTTTAAAAAGGTTGACGGTGCATCTGATTGTTGGTTGAATGCATGAGTGACCTCTGGGGGTGAGGGAGTCCTTGGGGTTTTCCCCTCTGGCAGATCTGAAGTTTTTTGCTTCGATTAAGGCAATGTTTAGGATATTCATAGCCTTTGAGGTAATATTTCCAAACTTCGAAAAGCTAACGTAAATGTAAGTTTTAAAAGAGTTTCCCATAAAATACATAAAAATGGGCCCGACGCGAAACATTGGTATAGGGGCATTATAGTAAAGTCACCAGTATGTTAGAGAACTTTAGGTACGTGGTCATACGTCCTAGTGTATGATAGGAACTGGAATCTGATGAGATGTGGTGATTTGTAGTGTCGATAACATGTAGTGTCCAAAATAGAAAGTGTATTAATCCCTTCTGACAAGTTCATACTGACGAGTAGAACAATTTTGATTAACTTCTTTTATAAACTATCTATGAAGATTACCATTACGAAACCTTCAAAGTGCAATATAAGTGTGAAGCATTGATTGTGAAACAGCCAAGTACTTACATGACATGTTCTGTAACGAGTGTGGTAGCTAGGTAATACATGTATATGTATATGTATAGCTATGTTTGAACTAATAAGTAATATTAAAGAATTTATGTAAGAAACAGGGACAAGAACAAATATTTACATGTACCACACTTCAGACAAGGCTATATGCCATTGTAGAAAAGGATTTTTTTCTTCCATCACAATCCAAAACACAATGACCCCCTATCCACAATTTTCAAAACAGTATGACCCCCCCCCCCCGCCCCTGCCAATTTCAAAAACAGTGTGACCCCTACCAATCCACCCCCGGCCGAAGAAACTGACCGGTCCCTTAGCCATTTTGTTACTTTTAGTTTGCATATATAGTTCATGCGTATATTGTGCATCATGCAGTATTCTCCCCACTATCAGCACGGTGCTAACGTCGTCCTTGCCACCATGGTTGCTAAGTTTTGCAGTGATCTGCCGTACTTCAGAAGTGCCCTATCGTCCTTGAATTTAAGTAATCGTTGATTGACATTACATTTGCTGCAATAATACTTTCACATGAACAGAAATGACTGAGCACAATGTCCATGTGTGTAAATGTAAACATGTCAGAGTTAAGAATGTTTCAATGTTGAAGACATGCATATTACATGCTGATCACCATGAAAATCATTAATCAATCAATCAATCGTTTATTCAGTATTGTTGGCCACCGGCCAAATAAATACAAACCTTAAATATACAAAAATGAACGGATCACCAGAAAATATCAAAATTATCAGGCCCTTTGAGTCAAGAGTTTCTAGTAGTATCTTTTCTAAGTTTAGTAGCATAAAATATATATCTACTAAGTTTTCTGAGAGTGTCAACCTTTCGAGACGACATCAAATTACCATATTACTGATATGTACATTTTATGCAAATGTATCACCATCCTTTCAATTTATTTTAGGGAGAACACCGTGACATGCAACTCCACCACTTCAATCTGTTATTACCTCTCCGTACACTCAAACCTTATCATATCTGTACTGGAACACAGAATCGTCACCTTCAAAGTTTCGACATGTTTTCCTTCAAGTTATTTGATAACCCTAACACATGTCTTTTCCATTCTATCCCTAGCGTTCCCACCAGTCATGACTAGTAAATACAAGTATACCAAGTCTGAGAGTCACCCTGAGGGAGGCTGCTGGGGATGGTTGTCAGTCGTGGGACTTTTCATCAGCCTTTTCTTTGCGAAGGGCACAAGTGTTGCTCTTGGGATTTTCTTTATCACCTTTATCGAATATTTCAACGAAAGTGCTGCGAAGACATCATGGATTTTGTCATTATCCTCGGGTTTGACTTGGATGGTTTGTAAGTATTACTTTTATGTGACACTAAACATTTTAATTGTATTCATAGAACCGGATATGTGATGCTCTGTTTATGTTTGAGTAGTACCAGTATAAGTTTAAAGTTGACTCCCAGGTGACACCGCCGGTACAGTCGAATGTCAATGACATGAAGAAAGGCTCAGATCCATAACCAACATGCAGCTAAATTACGAAATCACTCTATCAGACTCATAAAATATCAAAATGTATTTTTCCCACAATGCCATGTCTTCTTAAAGAGTACCACATCTATGAATATCTCGACAAAAATATTTTTTAATGACCTATTATTTCTTCTTTGTTGTAATAAAAGCTCCCATCACGGCAGCTTGTGCCAAGAAATTTGGACTCAGAAAAGTAGCAATGGTGGGTGCAGCAATTTCATTTTTATCCCTTATAATTAGTATGTTTGCAACACAGTTATGGCATTTGATAGTCACCTTTGGATTTTTTAATGGTGAGTATTCATAAGTTGTTGTTTTGGGGTTGTTGTTGTTGTTGTTGTTGTTGTTGTTGTTGTTGTTGTTGTTGTTGTTGTTGTTGTTGTTTGGTGTGTTTTTTTATGGGGGGTATGGTTTTTAGTGTATTTTCTTGTTCCACGTTCATGTTAACATAGTCATGTGTGTACTGATACATATTCAACATAATTACAGTCCAATATGAATAAGTTTAAGACCAATGAGCTCAGATAAGCCGGCATTTGTTTAATTTCTGGTCTTTATTTGACGATTACGTTCTCCTTTGCAAATATTATGTAGGATATAGGGAGGCCAATACTCCCATGAGCACTATAGACAAACATTGCAGTACAATATCAGGTTATTACCCGATAACACCTTTTCCTTCATCCATAGCATCGTGCCATTTGTGCATATTAACACAGTGCAGTTATATACGGGTACATTGTATTACGAAGTGGAAAGGGCACGAACCGACATTTGTTTGTTTTTATTCAGAATCACTGTCTCTTGCTCAATTAGAATAGGTACTTATCGTAGACATTTAACGTAAATATCATGACATTTACCACAGTCCTTTATTACAAGTGAACATTTTCGGTAAGCATCATGAGGAACTATTAATAGGCATAGGTACATGTACATGATAACGAGAACATATTCATTTACATGTATGTTTGATATAACTGTAAATCCACCAGCATAAAGATGTAACCCATCTGCATATGTTTACTTACAGGTTTAGTTGATCCAAATGACAATTCATCTGTGTTGGTAAACCGTGGTATCGGATTAAACGTTTGATCAAAATACAAACTTGAAAAGTGTTACCTGACGATTGCACACTTTAGTCTTTGTCAATAGATTATCCCATTATGAAGAACACATGTACCTTACAGACATGTGAGTGTAATAGGGGTCATAGGTGACTGGAAGTTTGTATCGTCCCCGTCTCTGTTCAACCGTGGTTTTTAAATACCAGAGATGGAAGTTGATAAAACTTCCAGGCACCTGTGACCCGTATTAGGCTCACATGGATCAAAAGTTTGACCCGATACTAAGGTTTAGTTAATTGTAACAGTAAATCATCAGCGCAAATCAACATACCAGCAGAATATGCTGCGTTTTTTTGTATATATTCGTACATGTTTGACGTATTTCACAGAAAATCAACCAATTTGGCATAAATTATAATTAATACTTATACATTTTCACACAGGTTTAGCGTATGGTACTATTAATCCACCAGTGACGGCAAATGTTGCACTGTACTTCAAGCGACGACATCCATTAGCCAGTGGAATTGCTTTTATGGGAATAGGTGTCGGGGCATTGGCTTTGCCTACTGTTTTTCAGTTTTGCATCGATGCCTACGGATGGAGAGGTGCAATCCTCGTTTTTGCTGGGATGTCTGCCAACTTGTTCATTTCTGCGGCATTGATTGTATACATAAAGAGACCAAAACCAAAACGTACAAACACGATAGACAACTTAGACTTTGAAGGGTTAGATGGCCAAACGTCAATTATTGAGGGAGAAACTGGGGGGACGAGTGAAGACGAAGTAGGATTCAAGAATTCCAAGTCAAGAAGTACCACGTGCAGAGCTTGTTGTCTAGTTTGTAAAACATGTTCTACGTTTTTCGACTTCAGACTTTTAACATCAAACCACATGTACGTGCTCTTAGTCATATGCCAAGCCATGTTCTCAGTTGGACAGGCTATCTCGTTGGTGCATCTAGCCCCTATAGTACTAAGTATTGTAAAATCAAAGTCAACAACTGCGAGATTACTATCCATAAATGGTGTAGGTATTTTGGTAGGAAGTCCGACTTTCGGGTTTATACTCAGTCGTTTTCGTGTGAACAGATTATTGTACACGAGTTTGATAAATTTACTCAATGGAGTATCGGTTCTATTATTACCATTTACATCTTCGCTTGGAGCAGCTATGCCGTTACTCATTGCTATTGGTATTTTAAGGAGTGGATATGCGGCACAATTCAATGTTACTGTTAGATCCATTCTACCTGACGCCTCTTTCATCACTGGGCTTGGTTGGGGTTTACTGTTGTCAAGTTTTGGACAATTAATTGGGCCAATAATATCAGGTAAGTGTTTGATATGAATGTACTGTAGATGGGTATTTACGATATTTTGTCTAGATACTCGCACGGTTGATTACTTATTGCCAAAACTGTTCAGTCGAGTTCCTTAGAATGTTAAACTTTCTGATTACTAAATAAAAAGCTTTTCAATGTATAGTGAGTATAAAGCTGCTCTCAATATAACGGTAAGTTATACAATTCAAGTTTTTCTATTGAAGAACTGAATCCTTTCATACAACGTTGTTTGAACTACTAGTATACGAGAAGTTAGTCTTGTAAAAAAGACCTCGGGTCTGTGTTCCGAAGGTTGCCGAACAAAAGCCGAAGGATATGGAGTACTCCGAGGGCGTATAACCGGTCACGTTATCACGTTTTCGTTAACTATTCATATGTCATAACTAAAATGTTACAGAATAGAAAACAACTTTACATATCCAATGAGTTTCTTGAAATCTGGTTCAATCTGTTCCATGTGTTTATGAACAGTAAAAACTATATTTACCACTGCCGATTTTCAGAGCCAATCAGACTTCTTCATTTCACAATGCTAATTTTGAAAGGGTCATTCATTCATTCATTCATTCATTCATTCATTCATTCATTCATTCATTCATTCATTCAAATCACATTCCACCATATGCATGCTTACTTGGAAACAAGGTTTCTGGGATCGTATACAAGATCATTTCAATGACTTCAAATGAAATTTCTAATAATTTCTGTAATATTGTACTAAAAAGATAATGACGGAAATTATTTTTCTTCCCCTGATTCTTACCCAAGGTTACCTACGCGACATCACAGGCAGCTACGACTTTTCGTTCTACTTTGCTGGGGCCACAATGGGAGTATCTGGCTTGATACTGGCTATCGGGCACCATATGTTGAGGTCGAAGACAGATAGCCCAGTACTAGATCTAAGTGTAAGACCACCAGAACCGTTAGCAATAGCAGAATATACGTCTTCTGTATAGATTGGGAATAATATCACACCCTTTAATATTGGCATTTCATTCCTAATTATAAAAGCTTAGCGTTACCTCAGACCAGTGTAGAAATATTGTGATCTGAGTTCAATACAGACCCAATGAACAATGGCCTAATGTTCTTACACTACCAATCATACCGAAGTACAAAGAGAACAGACTGAGTTGAAATTTCTTTTCTGTATTTTCCAACTAAGCCTTACCACCAGATGGCGATGTTTATGGCCAGTCAACAGCCGTCGTTGATGCAACTTTGACACAAATAAACCTCGACAGGTGCCTTACAAACTAAGTTCTTATGAGTTTCCCTTGGAAAGAAGAATATGTTGTTCATTGGTAATGTATTCCTATGTGAGACATATCGAAACTTTGGTTTAGGTCCAAACAGGTTACCTTATGTCTAGCAAAGTGGAATTTGAAGTTCCGGTTGATAGCACTGGCACTGTCAAAATGTAGAGCACCACGTGACTAATGCAGGTCATATCTTTCAAGTTACTCGACTAAATGATTTCATCAAAATCCAAAAACATATTTCTAGGGTTTCCATAATTTTTTGTGATAACTTAAATTTCATCATCTTGTTTCGGAACTTTTGTAAACACAAAGTAGGCGGGACGCCACACACACACACACACACACACACACACACACACACACACACACACACACACACACACACACACACACACAGACAGACAGACAGACAGACAGACAGACAGACAGACACTACAAACTGGTAGACAATTCAGTACATTCCATTTATAGACTGGGCCCAGCTAGAAAACATATTCGATATGCCTATACTCTACCTCAAGGTGAAAGGGTGGAAGAGCGGAATTTGCTATTTTAGGATATCACAGATATTTTTCTGTAGTGTCCTCCTATTATATTCACAGGTGTTTCTATTGCCATGATTTGTTTACAAGCAAAGAGTTTGTCACGTGAACTTTCATTACACAGTCCAGTAATGTAACTTGAACATTGTATAATAATTGATATATTATGCTAATTTGACATGCCATATAAATCATTATGTAATAAACGTAAATGCAATGTGTGACGTGTTGTTTTTAGATCAAGGTTGGCGTGTAAATGATATCTTTGTATTCTCGATAAAGGTGGGTGTGTGATTTAAAAGGGAAGGCCACTCCAGGAAATTAAGAAATATATATTTCATAAACTTTCAAATTGTATTTTGGAGGTTCATTTCATATTTCCATCGCAGCTTAAAGGAAAATGTAACCATCACAGAGCCTCTTCTACTCGCCAGAATTAAGGCTTTGACATGTTGTGGAAGTAAGGGCGCCTTCAGTAATTACAGGGGGAACTAGGGGGACTTTGTACAAAATGGTTCTCAAGGGGGGGGGGGGGGGCATGTTATATAGCAAATGGAATTAGGAAACAGTGAAATTTTACTTGACTCAATGTATCATCTAATGTTAAAATCTCATTGCTGCCACAACCATTTGGTAGAGAGATAAGGTTAACGTTGGGTACTGTATCGTAATGTCAAAACAACATCAATCGAATTGTTGCTGAAAACCATTACATGTAGTCAGTTGTGATGTGAGGAGAGAAGTGAGTCTCATAGAAGTAAAACGGGGGGGGGGGGGTTAAGATATTACGAATAATGTTGTGGAACTGTTGACATCGAATGTGCCCATCTAGTGTTTGCTAATTGGAAGATACATTCTGGCCTTCCGCTCAGCCAATGACATCCAAATACAGGTATTGATTAATGCTGTGCCTTCACACAAATTCACTGCCATATTTGGACTGCCCCAATAAACACTAACTTTTAACTTATCATTGGGCAGAATTCTGTAACTGATTGATAAAGACATGATATTAATGACTGTGTGGGTGTCTTCGGTTGAATTTGAGATTTCATCTCAGGACCTCATTAAACTAGACATAAAGAGATCTTGAGATTTGATGTAGGATAGCACTAGACTAGATTCTAACATATGTGTGGTAAAAATGGATTTATTCAGATTTTATTGCACTTAACATATAAAAAAATCTCAAAAATGAACAAATCATTACATGTCTATGTATGTATAACAATACTTCAAAGTGTCTTATTCCCAATGTTAATAGACAACTTGTTTCTGTGCTGCTCCGAAAGAGTTTCAAACAAATGTCCTGAAATTATATATTTTAGAGGAACAGTCTTAATTGGTAACCTTTAGAATCCTTTGGAGTTCACATATGGATTTATAGTGACCTATTTCCTCATCAAATCAAATTGATTACCTATCATTTTTAATATTAACGGTATGCATTTGACAAACTTCGTCATTAGTGAAATGGAAATCCACAAATATTCGTAATGTATATCTATAAAACACATACAAAAAATTCGTGCCTTGTTGTGATATGAACTGTTTGTGTAGATCTGGTAGCTGGGCGTGCTTTAAATCCGACATGTGTAGATATTTATAAAACAATGTCATCATATTACATATTACACTGTGTAAACCGACAAACTTAACAAGTTGTCAAACTGGTGAATTTACGATTGTGTGTGAAATAACAATAGGAATATATCATAATATCTTGTGACATACTAGTAATTCACATTCATTCACTCAAAAAATCACAAATTGTCTACGTTTCAGTAGAATTCAGTATTATCAACACCTAGCCCATTTCCAATTCCTTGCAAAATAATTGGGTTTCTATGAAGCTGCAAAGACGGATTTCGTATCATGGTGTACGCAACCATCCAACGCAGTCTAGCTCGTGACGATTTTCTCGGTCGTAATATCAGGATCGTGTTTTTGCCTATTTGATGGAATAACACATAGGGATGTAACCGATGGCAATACACCACGTTGTGTACTTCTTATTGAGGGACTGGATACAAATTACAGAGGGGAGGGCTGATGTTGTTGGGGGTGGTGAGGTTTTCGTGCAAGAATTTGGGGGGGGGGGGTCAGTACCTATGTAGGAAAGGACTGGACACATATTACAGATGGGAGAGGCTGGTGGGTGGGTGGGTGGGTGGTTGGTCAATTTGGGGTGGGTCACTGTTTTTTGTGTAATGATATTTCTGATCACATCTAACCTGGAGGAGAGCTAGTAAAGTTTATGTACGGATATTTTTTATCATTGATATTCAATTGAGACCGGAGAGAGGAGGACCAGTACTTTTTGTGCAAAGTCAAGGGGGATGCCCGGTCAAACTTATTCATTGCTGAAAATCTGAAAAACACCGCACCATCCCCTTTATGTCCAGTCCCTAGCCAAACATGTACACATGTGCTATTAACCAGCCCACATGAATATCGACAATCCATTCAAAAATATATATTTGGCTTTTTTCTTATATTTTAACTTCAACTTCAGTTCTTACAACTAAAATTTAATGTTTTTGGTTTGTAATGGGAAAATAGAATGGTAAGTCCCAATTGAACCATCTGACGATAGATAGGTAAGCTAATACATGTACCTTGTGGGTAGCAGTCATCAGATTGTACAGTAAGTTGTAGCAGACGACAAAATGTAACCATCACAGGGTGACAATGGGCTTCTTCTACTCGCAGAAAACCAACATATGCTCTGTAACCTGGAACGTAACAAGAATATTTATATTGTGATATTCTTTCATTACATGGATTCCATACATTTTGAGGAAATCTTATGCTCTTCTATTAGATAACATCGACGTTGAAAATGGAGCAGGCTATATTTTCGTCCAACAAGGTAATCTGAATAAGGTCCCTATTCATATTTTAATTGGGTTGGAACATGCAACCGTAAAGACTATAAAATACATGAAAATAGTTCGAGTGCCAAACAAAACATCATGACGGCCTTCATCTACACCACAGCTGTGCTCGTGGTTTATTGCACAGTTTTCAATTCAAAATCCTGGACTAGTAGCTAACGCATAACACGACTCATCCTCCCTACCTGGATCCATCATTTCATAGTTTCTTGGCAGTGTACTGTGATCCAATCTCCCAAGTAATACCAAACCAAAGACGAGACTCCTCAGCAATCTTGAGATACATGTAAATATTCCCAGCACTATGTTATAAAATACCAGGAAGTAGGATCCCACATGAAATAATCGTCTGGAAGAGCAGAGATGAGAGAGTAGAGGAAAGTGATATTTAAGTTTATGCAATTTTGTTGTCTGCGTTTATTCTGTAACAGACTGTAAGATACGTCGTGTCGCTCGCCCTCACCGGCCTGCTCTATCCAGAAGAATAGTGTGAAAGGGGTTGATCGATGAGGGCGCCCCGTTACAGTGTACCTTACAGACTGTGATGTCTCTTCTTGTATTCAACATGACATGGATCACGTGTGACATTGGATTTTAAACCAATTGCACATGGTTCTACGCTAAGACGACCACGCCCAATGGTTTGATAATCTGATACTGTTTATTGTCAATGTGACAGCGACGATGGTAAACCTAGTGAGGAAACTGTTGTAATTACCTGTTGTCAATTCCAAGCACTTTCCCCTTGTCTTGAAGGAACAACGTATGTGATAAAACGATTTGTAATAAATAAACACAACCACCAAATGCACCTGCCGGCCTTGAAAGAAAAACAAACGTTTGTCAAGTTCATATAGTTTAGATTACCTCGGAGAGAGAGAGAGAGAGAGAGAGAGAGAGAGAGAGAGAGAGAGAGAGAGAGAGAGAGAGAGAGAGAGAGAGAGAGAGAGAGAGAGAGAGAGAGAGAGAGAGAGAGGGGGAGGGGGAGGGAGGGAGGGAGGGAGGAGAGAGAGAGAGAGAGAGAGAGAGAGAGAGAGGGGGGGGCTCTTCCGCAAAATATTAAGGGCGGATGAAAATAAAACAATTATTTTGAGTTCGGGGCTGACAATTTGGATCGAATTTGGGAAATAGAGGTCACTCATATACATGTAAATGGGTCTCCATTTCGGATAGTTTTTTAAACTTTGTCGATGAAGGGAAACAAAGTGCGAATATTTATCCAACAACACAAGAATATAAATTTGCATATAACCCACTCTTATGCCACAACTTAGTAACTTACCAACGTTGTGGTCGATTTCAAAGAAATAAAAAAGTATAAACATTGCAATAACATGACTAAAATTGACAGTAGGGATGAACATATGAACGGAAACAATGCAATTAATACTGTAACTACTAAACCAAAGTGACTATAGAGTTTCAATTAGGCTGCACAATGTTTCTTTTATTCCCACACAAGTTTTTGTGACAAATCTCATAAAAGAAACTGCAGACAACGATGGCGGGAAAGCATATAAAGTGATGCATTTTATCTCGTCAACATCACTGTCGGGTGAAACAAGGAAGATTCAAACACAAAACTGTTTATTTGTATTTACAGTGAGATAAAATTGTGTCAGTACCAGCAACAAATGTTGTATGAAATGTAAAATGACATTATGTGGTCTAATTGAAGCTCTATAGTCTTTCTGGTTTGGTAGTAAAAACCCATTCTAGTTATATCCATACAAATTTAACTTACCAGATAATATTGAAATTATCGATAAACTTCGAGTTGATTTCATGTTTTACGGGTAAAATAATTTGGTAGAAAACCGCAACAATCAGTACAGCCAAGGTAATTTGGAGAATGAGGAATGCTGCAAATGGAGAAAACATACGTGTAAGTAATGCCAATTTCTGTTTGAAAACAGTACATGTAAATGAAAAATATGAACGTTATCCTTCGGATACCTAGAAGATGGTATATATAATTTGTACGATTCTTTGTAGATTTAGAACTTCTCTTCATAATTTGGTAGTAGGATTAGAAATAAATGGATGATGATGTACCTATGGATAGGAGAGTGTGTATTTGTTTGTAATTATGTAAGATGAATTTCATTTTTGCTAAATTTACGTCAGTAATTACAAGTCCCGTTATTTGACCTACCCCAAATGAAGAGAAGAGAACAATCTGATTAGGACCTACCCCAAATGAAGAGAAGAGAACGATCTGATTAGGACCTACCCCACATGAAGAGAAGAGAACGATCTGATTAGGACCTACCCCAAATGAAGAGAAGAGAAGAGAACGATCTGATTAGGACCTACCCCAAATGAAGAGAAGAGAAGAGAACGATCTGATTAGGACCTACCCCAAATGAAGAGGAGAAGAGAACGATCGGATTAGGACCTACCCCAAATGAAGAGAAGAGAACGATCTGATTAGGACCTACCCCAAATGAAGAGAAGAGAACGATCTGATTAGGACCTACCCCAAATGAAGAATCCAATTTGATATCCTGAATACTTCAAACAGCTGACCTGTAAAATAAACGTCGTTATACAGCGATAACTTTCCGTTCCGTTCCATTATTCTTCCGGATTTTTGTTTGTTTCCGTTGTGTCTTGGTTTCCGTTGTGTCTTTGTTTCCGTTGTGTCTTGGTTTCCGTTGTTCATATTTTCACTTTCTTTACTTTTATTTTGATTTCACTTAATTTTATGTTATACAATACTTGATGGAAAGTTTCAATTTACAGCCAAAAATAGATTTTAATATAAACCAAAAAAAATTATTAACAGTTACTATACCATTGCACCCGGCGCCGATCCCCGTCCTGCCGGCAAAAAAGATATATCGCCACGATACATCATCATCAAATGCTTCCTACAATATATAAATGTAATACGAAGAACGAAATATCGGTCATAAGGTGCCATCGTGAAACTTTAGATTTGTAAAAGCGTTACAGGCTTGTTGATAGTTTATGATACGGAAAATTTCACAATTTTGTTGTTGTGATTCCAGACTGCTGACAGGAAATTGAGAATACAGCGCCCGCGCTCAAATTGGGGTATCATCACCTCATAGTACCGTTTAAGAGCTTTGTCCTTAGGTAATCTGTAGAAGTGTAAATCAGGGATGTTTTTTGTACTGTTCAGACATTGAGGAAAGCAGCATTGCTCTATGATTAATCAAGTAACCTATATCATGTATACCCCCAAGGTACACGCAAACAGGAAGCAGAGCGCCACCATGGCAAATTTTAGAAAGGCCTATTACAGACACAAAACACAAGCACCCATATTATGCTCGCACATGACGTTACATTTTATCTCACTGTGAATACAAGTAAACCGTTTTAGACTGAATATACCGTGTCTCATCCGAAAACATATCATTACAAGTAAAATTAACCTTTTAAATTTCTATACGCTAAATCGTATAAAAGCCGTGACTACATTTATGTGGCCCGTACATTTTGTTTTTAAAACAAGTAAATGTAACAATTATACAAATAAAGAGAAGCATACCGGTAGCTTGTCAGTGTCCTTAATATGAACACCAGAGAGATTGCTGCTCCAAGCATCACAGCTGAAAACATTATACCTTAAAGTGAATAGAGATATGATCATATTTATTTTTGAAATATGTAATTGTTTTGTTGACCTGGTGATTCTCCGTTAACAGGATCAAAGCTAACGAGAATATTTCGCTACCGTTTTCATTGAGTTTTGTTGAGACCATCCAGCTTTCATGTATGTATGTATGTATGTATGTATGTATGTATGTATGTATAACTCGGTGGGTATCAATCTGCTAAGACAGTGCTCTATACCGCAGTGGCAGAGCGCAATAGTTTTGGTAGTACTGGAACTCTTTCTTGGTTGTAACTCGGAGTTTCACGTATTGTGCGATCATCAGACAAGAGTTGTCTGATGTATATATATATATATATATATATATATATATATATATATATATATATATATATATATATATATATATATATATATATATATATATATATATATATATATATATATATATATATATATCCATTATCTATCTTTTTATTTATTCATGTATTCATTTATCAGTTTGTTTATTTATTTACAATGATCTCTGAATATTCCATGTTAGGCTAGGAGTGTTTCTGTAATGCAATATGAATATAATACAACTGTGTTTAACATGTGTATGTTATGAAAGCAAGCTGGTATTGTAGTAACACTTTGGCTAACGTTCCATGTATGATAACCGACCTTCTAACTGTGATCCTAAATCCACCCAAAGCCGTCCTAAATGATCATACTCAGTGTTGATCATTTCTGAAAATTCCATGGAGATTCCTGATCCGTACATCCTTGAGATTGGTACGACCACGAAGACTTCAACAATTGTTACCTATAAATTGATCACATTGACAAGTTAATGTGAAAGTTATACACGTGGTCACTACTCATCGAATGAGAAGCACTGATCAATTCACACTATATGATTTCATCGAATATTTTCGTTCATAACATGTGCCAAAGTAGTTCATCTCAGTTTGTAAAACACATGAGTGTCTTTTGTAATCGTTACATTATGGCTCAATTCTCAGAAGGAGAAACATCTTTCAAGAAGGCATTTCCAAATCTTCTTATCAGATAACAACAAAATGGTGTCAACAATTAAAGACACTTACAATATAGGAAACAAGCAAATACTTTCCCCAGAAATGACCTTAAAATTGTTTGGTTCCAGTTACCCGACCCCACCTAGTTATTCACTGCCGACCCTAGACTTTTTTTATTCGAGAGAAAAAAATAATAAAATTGCGAAAATTGTATAAAGTCTTGCGAGAAATAGTGGATGCAGAAACTGACAATATAAAACTGTTTTTCTAATCTGTAATGGCTGTACATCTGATGAAAAGAAACCAATATCACAACAAATGAATACAACGGAAAACATAACTACCTGAACTAGACACTCACAGATGTAAAAAAATTAAAATTAAAATAAAAAATCTACCTGCCCCACCTATTCTAAAAATTGAGCGTAACCGGAAGCACACATTTTTTTCTTAGGCCTAATCTGAATTTCTTCACACATATAAAATACCCACAATACACTTCGATTTCACTATATTAGTTTGGTGCCAATGTAGACGTATACCTTCGATTATATCAACATTATTAAGATTTCCGTTTTGTAGATGTATTCTAAATTATAACATCGAAATCGTTCCGTTTTTATGGTTGAAGTAATACCTGTTTTGACTTCAATACTAAATGATGACTAAACTTATGCAAAATACGACCGACACCTTTCAATAGGCAACAAAAAAATACCACTCGTCATAAAAAGAAACAACAAACAAACAAACAAACAAACAAACAAACAAACAAACGAAAGAACGAAGGAACGAACGAAAACGCCTTCAATAGTACAGATATGTACTTTCGATAGGATTCAAACAAATGCAACGTGCAAATATATTTTTCAAGCAAATGAAGTAATGTAGTTTAGTAAACATACAACAATACAAAGATTCATTCCTAAGGTAGATGGGGATTGTATTTGTAACGGATTCCTTTGATATGACTTCTAACTATATGTATTTACCATGTAGATAGCCGTAAATGAGATGACAAAGGTTGACATTATTCTTGTCGAATACTTAAATCCAGGAATTGGTTTATATAGACAGGACTTGGCCCATAGCCAAACTTTCCTCAAATGGTTACCATGGCAGCTGAGTTAATGACAGAGAAAGACGGTTTTAATGTAATGTACACATGTTTGTAGTTGATAACTTTGTAGAGATATGGAAAATAACATTGCCAAAGGTAGTCATTTTAATCGGTTGGACTGTTTACAAAATTTCAAGGGAGCCTACAGTGACTACAAGGGTGGGGGGATTAAGGTGTGGTGTATTTTATCAAATTGAATTTGGGGAGGGTCACATTTTACTTTGACTCATTGTATTATCTAACTTTGCAAGTTGACGATAATCAATGAGTTAACAATACTAGATATACGGCGATATGTTAAGATAGTTACACTTCTAACAAACCAAATGATAATATTACTAGAGTGAGATATTTGTAGAATTAGGCGACGTACTAAACACTGGGCTCTAGAAACGATATGATTACTGTGTTCATTTCAGGATGGTCATTCATATTCATTTCAGAGCTTATTTACTAACCGCTCTACAGTGGTCCTCTTTTTCAACAAGTACTTGACATAAGTGGTTTCTGGTTGTTCGTTGAATATTATCGTTTGATTCTTTACCTAGGATATAAAAAGTAATCAATGTAACACTCAGCATATGGAATGTCCACAAAGATATATATATATATATATATATATATATATATATATATATATATATATATATATATATATATATATATATATATATATATATATATATATATATATATATATATAATAATAATAATAACAATGATCACATATTGAATTTTCTACCTGGGTCCAGTCTATAAATGGAACATACTGAATTGTCTACCAGTCTGTAGTGTGTGTGTGTGTGTGTGTGTGTGTGTGTGTGTGTGTGTGTGTGTGTGTGTGTGTGTGTAAAGAAGAATCAAATTAAAATTACAAATGAGTCTAGTATTATTTTGACTTACTTTTTTCTTACATCGCTTTACTATATCCGTTACCAACTTTACAATATGTCCGACAATGTAGCTAAACCAAAATATCGTCGAAGGTAAAAATAACCAAAATGCGAATCTGGAGTCATTCGTGCCCTAAAAGCAGAGTATACAAAAACAGAAACGTTAATGAAATAAACAGGGTTAACCATCCAATGTGGTTACTTATGAAACTGAAATGTGGTGAATTGTTTTATCTTGCGATTTAAACATAAATGCAAGAAATGACTGTGTTTACATTCATTATTTATATTTTTTTATAATTTGAACAGTTTTTAAAGGTTTCTTCCAAGGTTTACTTGGGAACGTTCACAAAAGTCACATGAATATCCAAGTCAGGAATATATATGTGAAACGTATCTAGTTAACTACAGACAATGACAAACTGACAGACGTGCTAACCTCTATTCCAAGAATGTTATATCCACAGAATACAATTTGAATGTGAGACATAAATGACAAACTGACAGACGTGCTTACCTCTATTCCAAGAATGTTATATCCACAGAATACAATTTGAATGTGAGACATAAATGACAAACTGACAGACGTGCTTACCTCTATTCCAAGAATGTTATATCCACAGAATACAATTTGAATGAGAGACATAAATGACAAACTGACAGACGTGCTTACCTCTATTCCAAGAATGTTATATCCACAGAATACAATTTGAATGTGAGACATAAATGACAAACTGACAGACGTGCTTACCTCTATTCCAAGAATGTTATATCCACAGAATACAATTTGAATGTGAGACATAAATGACAAACTGACAGACGTGCTTACCTCTATTCCAAGAATGTTATATCCACAGAATACAACTTGAATGTGAGACATCAATCCGGAAAATAATGCAAATAGTATACCGATGATGGAACCAATCAATTTGTTTGGATAACTGACAGCGGTAAAAAAAGGATAAAATACCACACCGACAATGGTTACGTTTATGGCGGTCCCCCAAACTAGAAGAGAAAAAAGAAGTAAATGAGATGTCTCGGTCAATACATGTATTGCAACATTCAACTTGACCAAGCAACGCACAACAACCCCTTTTTTCTGTTTGACATATGATACATAACTAGTGCTATTCTAGATTTGAATTCTTTGTACGTATGATATGCATGTACTTCTACCAACGTGGAAGTGGTGGAGTTTAGTTTTTCAATGTCTTTTAAATTTTCTGTCTGTGGATCTGTTTGTCAGATAGTCTGTTTGTTAGCAGAACATGTTAGTGAATTATGTAGATTTAGATGAAATTTTGTGGAAAGGTTGCCTTGGAGACAATAGACCATTTCAATGTGACTAGATTTTGGAAATATGAATACAGATCCAAGTTTACTCATTGACGTTGGAAAGAGATTAACTCTTCAAGTTTTATGGTTTACTGAACATGTCGAGATTTCAGTGAATCCATTATAAGCAATAGCCATGGGGCTCCAATTCTTGACAGTGGCCGCGGTGTTTGAGGAAGTGTAAGCTCTCCCAGTCACTTTGTTTGTTAGCTTTATCTGCATTTAATTCTGTCTATATTGGTGTACAAATTAACCAATTACACTTGCTGTCAAGTGACCATTACAATCTCTGAAACGTTCGACACTTGAAAGAATTATTTTAAAGGTAGAATATATTTTGGGGATCCATTTCCCTGAAAATCAAACTCTTAAAATCTCTCAAAACTTTGTCATATGAAACTTGTTCCTTATCATTTTTACTTCTAGTTTTCAACAGAAGGCGAAATTGTGGTAGCCCCTCATTTTACCTCCTTAGTTTTTGAGTACCCAAATTTTGAGGGAACCCACGACTCCCCCCCCCCCCGACCGTAAATAACTGCGGCTCCCAACTAACATTAGTTTCACGCCAGATTTTTCTGTCCCATTATCTTGTACATGAATATATTATGCCATTGTTATCTTAAAATTCCTTAGATATGCTTTCTTTTGAGTTTATAGTTTAACTCTGTCGATATTCCTTCTTACCCGATAACCAAGGGGAAGTACCAAGTGTGACATACTTTGTACCATTAAAGAGCTCCAGAATATTGAATGCTGTAAGTCCAAACGCTGTCATGTGTCCAAATCGGTTATGACTATCAGAAAGAAGATCCACAGGACTGTAATAAAACAATGAAAGGTTTTTAATCAAAGGTTCACTTGTCTAGCATTTGTCTCTTTCTTACAACCCTCTTTCTATACATAGTCCATCCATCTCACCCAAGCCTCCACACGTGCAGACAGACAGACAGACAGACGGACGGACGGACGGACGGACATACAGACAGACATACAGACAGACAGACAGACAGACGGACGGACAGACAGACAGACAGACAGACAGACAGACAGACAGACAGACGGTCGGACAAGCAAGCTGGCAGGCAAGGTGTCGCTAACACACACGCACACACGCACGCACGCACTCTCTCTCACACACACACACACTCACTCATGCGTACGTACGTACGTACATACATACATACATACATACATACATACATACATACATACATACATACATACATACATCAAATATACATACATACATACATACATACATACATACATACATACATACATACATACATACATACATACATACATACATACATACATGGCTACTGCAGGTCTTCCATGGCCAACATTCCGACACATATTTCTCCTCCTTGTCAAGAAGGCAAATATCACTATAACCAATAACTAGAAAATGAAGGAACATAAAACTATTATTCATAGAAGAAATGTGGAATGTTTTGTGGATGGTATCTCTCTCTCTCTCTCTCTCTCTCTCTCTCTCTCTCTCTCTCTCTCTCTCTCTCTCTCTCTCTCTCTCTCTCTCTCTCTCTCTCTCTCTCTCTCTCTCTCTCTCTCTCTCTCTCTCTCTCTCTCTCTCTCTCTGTTCACCTCTCGGTGAAGTATACAGTTTCAAGAAGCATAACACAATTAACAAGTCACTATTTTTAATGTAAGGGACCGATCAGTTTCTCTAACCTGGGGGGGGGGGGGGCAGCGGATTCTTTACCCAAAAAAAGCTGACCCCCCTATCACTTAATTCTAAAACATGATGACCCCCCCCCCCCATATATAATATTCACATGACCGGTATTTTTTTGATCAGGACTCAGTATGGACTGCTTGAGTGTCTTGCAACTACTTTATAAGATCCCGGGATAGCACTATCATAATTATAATTATTGACTACACAGGGTAAATGTATACCAATAGCATATTGACAGTGAAAGGTAGGGAGAAAGCTTGAGATGGGAATATGTACATCTCTAATGGGGGCCCAAGGAATGAAAAGTCAATTTCAAGACTATTCAGACATTTTCAGAAAATAACTTCCAAGCTTTACAAGACAGCACCAACATGTAAAAAGTAACTACACACCCGGTAGGGTTGAAATATTTTTGAAAAACAGTTCGATAGCATCTTGACAGTAAGAGGTAGGGGAAAGAGCTTGAGATTGGGATGTGTACAGCTCATACTAGTGGGGGGGGGGTCCTAGAAGCCCTGGAGCTTTTTTACTCTGAAAAGCCAATATTTAGGCTGTTCAAACCCTTTCAAGCAATAACTTAATCCATACAAGACAACACTATCAAGTATCAGAAACTATTCTTTATAACTTACATAGGGGTGAAATATGTTCATAAAAAGTTAAATGGATCATTATAGTAAAGGTCAGCATATCTAATGGTAGTATCATTGGTAGGGGGATTTGGAGTTTAAGCAATTTTAGACTATCTAGGCAAACATTTCACATCTTTAAAAGACAATATCATCTCAAATTAGAATAGGGTGAAAATATATTTAAGAAAAGTTTAATACCATTATGACAGTAAAAGGTTGTTGTTGCATCTGTTTGTTTGTTGGTTGAATGCATGGGTGACCTCTGGGGGTGAGGGAGTCCTTGGGGTTTCCCCCTGACAGATCTGGTGTTTTTTGCTTCTATTAAGGCAATGTTTAGGTTATTCATAGCCTTTGAGGTAATATCTCCAAGCTTCGAAAAGCTAACGTAAATGTAGGTTTTAAATGAGTTTCCCATGTCACATAAGATGGGCCCGTAAGATTGGTATAGGGGCATTAATATTGCATGTAGAGTAAAGTTACCTGTATGTTAGAGAACTTTAGGTGGTCATAGCTAGTGTATAATAGAAACTGGAATCTGATGAGATGTGGTGATTTGTAGTGTACAAGTAATATTAAAGAATTTATGTAAGAAACAGGGACAAGAACAAATATTTACATGTACCACATTTCAGACAAGGCTATATGCCATTGTAAAAAGGGATTTTTTTCTACCATCACAATCCAAAACACAATGACCCCTATCCACAATTTTCAAAACAGCATGACCCCCTACTGCCAATTTCAAAAACAGGGTGACCCCCCCTACCAATCCACCACCCCCCCCCCCCCCCCCGCCAAAGAAACTGACTGGTCCCTAAAATCACTTACTGCCATGGGAATTTGCATAAGTATAAAAGTCGATCCATTACCACATCTGTTAAAAAAAAGAGAAAGAGAAAGTTGTCTCAATATTAGTCTAGACATTGAAAAACTTAATTTACACCAGCCCTTAACTTACACATTGGTGTCTTAATTGGGCGTTTTTCATTACCAGAAAAAAACAAACTAATTTATTCCGATGGAAGTTGTATTATCACTAGAATGTAGAAAAATATTATTCTATTGCGATGTAGACGTAATGGGATATATCTATTCAATGTATAGGCCATCACCAAGACTACCAGTTATGTATAGGCCATCACCAAGACTACCAGTTATGTATAGGCCATCACCAAGACTACCAGTTATGTATAGGCCATCACCAAGACTACCAGTTATGTATAGGCCATCACCAAGACTACCAGTTATGTATAGGCCATCACCAAGACTACCAGTTATGTATAGGCCATCACCAAGACTACCAGTGTACAATTACTTGTCGTTTGAGAAACAAAATCAGCCCACTATACACAATTGTCAAATATCACAAAATTAAATCGACGTATATATCATATGGATTCAGAGAAAATAAGGATAATATGATTATTTATTAGTACCTTTTGTGATCTTGTACATTTTGTATCCAGGAATCGTCATTTATACATTTGTGTTATAACACTATAAAAAGATCAACTTCCCACCTGTTCATCAGAATATGACAATGTCACCTGATCTAATTAAGATTTTAACGGTCAAGGCCGGAAGATGGTTACAAATTAATACACATTATGTAACTATTAATATTTCATGGGCAATTCTTTGTGAATTAAAAATGAAATATTTGAAATAATTGATACTATGTCAACTAGATTAAATTGCAAATTAGTGTGAGTATTTTTTAAAATTAGGAATTGTATCAGTAATCTTGAAGTACTTTATTTTTCTTTTAATTTACAAAGATGATGTTCGTTGCAAAAAAGTCACATGAGATGTAAAAAAATGTCTTGCCGCCTAACTGAAACTCTGGTCTTTCTGGTTTAGTAGTAACTCCAGTGTATGTACTAATATTCATATACTGGTAAAAGTAAAGATATACAAGGAAAGTTGAACCAGGCATATATATTGTCACAATATCAGTTTCCTATACGTAGGTAGGCTGTAGATTTACATGGCAACAAAGAACGATTGGTATTCATTATTTATAAATACGCAGATTGCCATTTATAGTATTTGAATTAGAATTAGTGAGAGTGTCATGAATTTATAATTACTGTGTTTGGGTTCTGACATGCATGAGGCTGTTTGTACATGTCGCCAAACACCTAGTTAGAGAAATTAATATCTTTTATAGCAATGGCTCACATGGGTGTCAAGGCAATGCCATTAGTGTTATTTCTTATATTTCCATGACGCTCATAATTATGCATGACCTATTGTTATCTTAGGGATTTGATTATTTTCCAGTACAACATACATCATCTCTTTGCAATTATCCTTCTACTTCAAGTCTTGCTGAATAATGTAAATTTTTGATAAGAGTCTATGTCATAATTCTATTCTATTATAATGTTAATGTTGGTGTATGTCTTCTATGACATGAAAAATGTATACAGAAACCACAACTACTAATTGATTCAATGCATGATTGTTAGCAATGACTGATATGTCGTGGTACAACAGTGACATAGTCTGTATTCAGACACAGATTATATTTTGTCGTATTCCTCAAAAACCTTCTGAAATATGTTTTATTTTGAATAGTCAGCATGCACAGTGCACATACAGAATGCGCGCTACTCACTGAGGATTCAAAGACATAAGAGATAATCTAGCGTCGTCTTGACTTCATGGAACGTCCAACGCACACCATGTTCAATTCTATTTATTTCAGCGATAATAGTATTAAAGATAAATTACAAGTCAAGACGACTATTGACAGTCTAGATGTTACAGTGAGGTGACAGAATCAAAGGAAACTGTGGCCTTCCCTAATTCCATTATATAGAATATGCCCCCAACCGATTGTAAAATTTACCCCCCCCCCACATTCCCCAGCCCACTGTTAATACTGTGGATGGAAGCTCCCTTCTATACATGATGATACACAAGAGAGTGGATGAAATGAGAAAACTGTCTATTAAAATGCTAATAATGTATCAAATATACATAATTATGTGTCACTTATTGCTTCATTTGTAGCATACAATTACAAAAGTAATGCATGCTATACACAGGTGGGAAAACTAACAATACAAATGAAACTAGTAATGGAAAGCAAACTGGCTGGAAATACTTTCACTGTACGGAATTCTGAGTATTATTTTATTATTTTATATTGTCTGTATGATAGAAGAGCTTGTCGAAATCTTAATCAGTATAGGCAAACTGATAAATATTTGCCAAATACCATCTGAACATTGCTATGAAATTCCACTGAAATAGTATCTTAAATATTAATGATATCATCACATCTTCATACATACTTTCCAAGCCACTGTATTCACAATATGGACATCAGATTAAGGTGAAATTGAACGATAAATTGCAATCCTTTATTTATACACATAATAAGGGAACAGATACTAACAAATGTATACCTGTATTACCATGGAAATCCATCATCTATCACACATAGAGACAAATAGGTAATTCACCGATCCCAACTTTTGAAAACCCTTTGAGTTTCAATGCGTATATCCAGATTCCAATTTGGGCGCACGCACACACACACACACACACACACACACACACACACACACACACACACACACACATATACACACATAGGTGCGCGCGTGCGCAGGTACGCAGGCACGTGACTAGACAAGTAATTTGCCAATCCTTATTATACAGTATTCCTTAGGTTCAAATACATTTAAAGAATAAATGCTAAAACGTGACAGAATGGACCTTGCACTGCCCAAAGAAGTACAAGTTAAACGCTAATGTTTTGAGAATCACCCTTCTCTACTATTGTTAATTACAATGAGGGACAGTATAAGATGATTATAATTCATTATAGAAGAAAATAACAAAACGACAGTAAATAATTCGTAGGAAAAACACTAGCTTTATCTAAATAGTGTGGTTGTCAGCAAGACATATACTGTACATATACTTACCCATCATCACCATTCAGACTTACATTGGTTTCGTTCCGTGTACTAATATTCCCAACAGTGGTGATGACACTTTCTGTCGTTTTCTCTTTTTCTTCTGGATAGCATTTTTCCAGTCCGCTGAATGTTTCCAACAGCTCGACAATGTCAAGAACACAACCGATAATAAGATATAGAAGTATAACAAACGAATAGTCAACTGTGTAGGTTATTATTGGTTTCACCAATAGCTTTATGTTGCACGACATTGTGGCTCAGTAACGTTTTGTTGAACACAACTTTGATAGCTCGCCTAGCCGTCCCAGTTAATGTCTTAGCATTTTTAGAACACCAGTAATACTATCGTTAATATGATATTCTCCCTGTAGGGTTACTAATAAGGCGTTAATCTCGTCAAGTGACATACATTACTTGTTGCTTTCTGTGGTATCTAAGCAACCACCCGATGATGTTCCGCCGAATGAGTGCAATTAATAATAAACAGCCAGGTAGTCTCAAATTTCATTACCTGATGTGATAGAGAGTAATATCACCAAGGTCGTCCCTGTCAATGTAAATTGCGTACTGCCGTGGCAAGTCGAAATAGTAAAGTATCATTGATAAAAATTATGTAATAATCTGGCAGTCCCTCTCTCTGTCAGATTGTTGATTAATTTTGTATTCATAAGTTTCTTTGAAAACATGGTGGCTGATGGGATCGTTGCCCGAATAAATCGAGAACTTAGATTGTCTTAGTTTGGACAGACAGACAGACAGACAGACAGACAGACAGACAGACAGACAGACAGACAGACAGAAAGAAAGAAAGAAAGACAGACAGACAGACAGACAAATTACATGAAAAACGTGATTTTCATTACAAATGTTGGCAATTATAATAAATGTCGTTTGTACAATGCGTCTTGTAAATATAGTAAACTTTTGCTGTTAATTTGCTCATGAAAAGTCAACTCCAATCTATACTCAATAACAAATCTGGGGTCACCATACAAAGTGTGAAATATGTCAAAATGTTGATAAAATTAAGTCATTTTAGAATCCAATATGGCCGCTGAATGTAATGTGAAATAAACGACTGTCGATTTCGTAAAATACAAGATGGAGAAATCCCCTAATTTTTTTATTACTGAAAGGACCAGGGATAAACGTTCGTGTTGCAAAGTTGGGAGAGAGGTGAACAACCTTGATTTTCAGAAATTTGTCTGCCAGGTACATTCTTTATTAATCTAACGTTTTGTACTATATATGTAAGGAAATAAAGAAATTGGACAAAATGCTATCGATCGAAGTAATCAAACTGAAATAATGCTTCAAGGCGTTGACAACAGTTGGCTGTTTGAGTCTAAAGGGAATACGTGTTAAATTAAGTCTGTGATCAATAGTCACTCTTACTATAAAGAAACATGTTCATAAAGAAACTCACACTTCTAAAAAAATTACTTGATGTATATTTAATCAACATTTTCTGTGCCAACACAATTGTATAATTTAATGTCCGTTTGAGTCTTTGCCGTCTCTTTGATCGTCAACGTAGTTGTCATTATCGTCCTGTAGAGATGGCGGTGGGGTTCGTGTCACCAGTGGTGTGTGCTGATACTCTGGACTACTTAAAGGGCCATCCAATAATGACGTCATTCCGATCAATGGTGACCCAACGCTTGCATTTTCCAGCAGGTTTTGTTGAAGGGCAAGAGTGTGAGCGGCACGTTTTTGAGAGTCGGCAATAATATGTGTGACGTCATCCATCCATGATTGCCGACGAGATTTCCTAGAGAAGAGAGAAAAAGAAAGCTCGTTTCAAAGTCTGAAAACGCATATCTAAAGGATAATAAGAAGTTACCAAATTGTTTCTTAGATCGTTGTTTTTCTTGTCTAAAAATAGTAACATTTTGAATACGTGTTCACTACCTTTATGGAATTGCCTTATAGTACAGAGCGTATGTTGATACATTTTTAGTCCCTATAGATTCGTGTGATGTTTTCAATAGGAACACAGCAATGTATGCAATAATACGTGTCCCTGTGGTATGGAGGATACGACGCCGGCAAGGAGAGTGTACCGTTTGCTGTGTAGACGCAGACAATAGTTTTTAGTACAGAGATAGATGCGTATCTTTGTAATACTATTTATAAAGTGTCACGCATTCCATTGACATGATTGCAACGAGGAGTGAAACAGCTGCTCGCTGGAAGTAAAGACATTACTCATAGATCCTCCACCAAGGAGGTGGAGGATCTATGCATTACTGTGAAATACTAATTTCACTTGCAATTCATTTTAACTGTTTTCCTTTGTGTGTTTTTTCTGCTAAAATTAATTCCCTTGAAAATAATTTTCATTCAAAGATACAGGTGCACACACCTTCCTAAATAAGTGAAAATTAGGTCCAGGTAAAATTTCCAATTTGTCTCTCCAGAAATCCCCTGAAAACATAGTACTGGACAGCCTATTAGAATCTGATGTATATAGTGATTATGTAAAATTGTGAATGTAAAACAAATCAATACGACAATTATAAAAAAAAAATAGTAATGTAGCAGGTTGGTGAGCTCGAAGTCGTTGTTTCCCTGGAGACTGTGGTACGCTGGGAATGACTATATCTCAATGTCAATAGATTTAAATTGTTAGCTAAGTATTTTACTTAATCCACACACAAAAAGTGACCGATTTTTTTTTATATTACTGGCGATGGTATAATCATATTATTCCCCAGTATTTTTCTTCATTCAGCCGGAAAATACTCATATCATGACCTCTATGGGTTGTCACAACAAGGGCCCCTATAGGTCACTCGTATTTTGAATGACTGCACGAATACAAATATAGTGAATAGTATTTCCGGCTGAATGAAGAAAAATACTGGGGAATAATATGATTATACCATCGCCAGTAATATAAAAAAAAATCGGGGAAAGTAATGTGAATTTTGAGCCTTTTGACTAATTTCAAACACAGCAGAATCAATGACGTAGACACGCGTTGTCGTGACGTAAAACGACCATGGTATATATTCATGGCATGACATGTTGTTCAGAATTGAAAGAGATTGAAATTGTACAGAATAATGTGTGAATAAATTGTGCAGCACTTTCAAACGTTGCCCTTCCTACTGTTTGCACTGTGCTTGATGTCGAAGATAATGGTCTAATATTTGCCTGGGGAATTTAAGACAAAACAATTGATATGTAAATGTTTAATTATGTTAACGTTTTCTAGAAAAAAAACGTCCATTTTCTCCCACTACACAGTACACTCATATTTTTGCTGTTAGAATTATATATGGTAAAACACACAATATATCATTCATCTGTCTTCAAAAGTACATTTTCTGTCTTCAAATTAAAGTTGTTAGACATACAATGAATTAGACAATGTAATAGATTTAACCACATTCTACTTTATGCTGTCGTTTCTTAGCTTTCTTTGAAAAAAGACAGATTCGTACCTGTCAGTTGAGGGACTTCCCTTCTTAGCAATGCACTTGCTCAACTGCTCACGAAGATGGTCAATTTCTTGATTGGCTAGTCGTAATTGCTGTTGCTCCACGGCTCTAAAAGTCTTTTCTCTGTTCAAACTTGTCTCTAGCTGGGAAAGCTATGGATCAATAAATTGTCCAAGTTTATTCCTGTGTCGGTAGCTAGCTGTCTACAAATTCTTATATATCTGTTTTGAAAAGTAGCCTCATTCGTCGAAAGGAAAAAAAACAAGACGCATTCCTACTAGGCGTGATGGAAAAAAATATACCTTTAAATTCCACAATGTTATAATTCATTTCAGTGTTATTGTTGTTGTTGTTGTTGTTGTTGTTGTATCATTTTTGAAGCATATATATGTAGTATAGACAGCTACACAATACAATATGATTCTAACTTTTGGATTTTAATTTATCTAACAATTTCATGGTACGTTGTACTTGAAATGCCAACGTGAAACAACATTGACACTGTGTTTGTATTAAACTGAATACATTGCAAAAAATATGTGTAAAAAGTTTGTCACTGAACGTACAGTAACAAAGATTTGACACATTTATTATTTTTTTGTTATTTATTGAGTTACAAACAAGAACTTGATAATGTTTCACATTTGATTTTTAAAGTAGGAAGCCATGATACAAATTTAAGCATCCACTTTTTACTCGTATGGATAAAAAGAACCGTATGAATACCCAAGAGCATACAGCTAATTACTAAGTAAGTCCTTAAGTTTACGGTTGATCAATTCACGAAAGATGCCAAGCAGAAAATACACATATTAATGGAAAAAATATGCCTAATTATCTTACCTTCTCTTTAGTAAACTGAGGAGTGTAATTTCCCTTAGGATTTGCCTGTCGTTGTATTTGTTTGCTTAGTTCGCCCAATGCTGTCTTTATGTCCTGGCTAATAATGTAAACAAGGTGGTTAAAATAACAAAATATATATTGTAGGGCATCTTTAAAATACAATTCGTATGCATACAACATCACTTCGTATTGGATTTTGGCTATACAAACTCTTTGGATAGATTGCTTGATTCGTGCACTCTGTGATGAGTTACATGGCAACCATTCATTCCATTCATTCAGTCCTCAAGCCACCACACATAAATTTGAAAGATAAAGTATTATTCATGCAACATTTTGGTTAAAAATCAAAATTAAATTGGTGTCGTGGAGTATGATTTATTACAACCGTTAACGGGGAAGTAAAGTGTTTCAGGTACTTGTCTCATTCAATTAAAATTAATTTTATTTTGTCAGAGACTAGTAAAACTATCTACATAGAGACAACACAGCGATCCTTGCAGCATGTGTTGAATAGCTGTGAATGTACTTTCTGTTGTAGAACTATACTAACTGTTTATGGGTTTTAGTTTGGTTCATTGTATTATTATAATAGTTATACTTGATTTTCCTGAGTAACCATAACACGACTTTACATCTACATATAAGTGATTACTTTGAAATGAAAGAAACAATACCGTCACTTTTCGATGACTGCCCGATTCCTTAATTACATAAAACAAAATATCTCATGTTAGGCAAAAAAAAAACTGTTTCTGGTCAGGACAGTTTGTCTAAAATAGTGCGACGATTTTATTTAATTCTCAACAAACTAGACTCTCAATCTACTATTTATGACAGTTACTGTTCTTTTTATTTAATACTTTAGAGCAAGTGTGTATGTGGGGCAGATATCATTTGCTTGTTCATGTTGTCTCTGCAGTTGTCTTCACTGAGGGTTATTTTAGTGTTTCCCCACGGATTTGCAGACTGCATGGGCTGGACAAACACACACAAAAAGATCGACGCGGGGGTATTTGTGATGTGCGCGCTGACCAGAAACAACTTTTTTGGGGCCTTACGTACAAAACAACTTACCCTATATTCTGTTAGATTTAATATGTAATGCCGTCCGAACGTCCTACCAGTCAGTACTAACTGAGAAGATTGAACGACACATATTACCTTACAGTCTACCCTTACCTCGGAGTCTTCGGAGATAGTTGAGGGTTGCAGTACTGCAACACAAGTGTTTCTTCCTGCAGCGTACCGAGTGCTTTTCTAAGCCGCCCCAGTTCACCTTCTTGCTCTTTGTTTCTGCATAAGCGATGAGGACAGTCACAGGGTAGTGATTAATTGAAACAACATTGTGCCTACTTTTACAATTATGCAGTAAAGTGTGATTGTTTACAACAAATATGGCGTTGGTTAGGCCAATTTTGATGTTGTCGAAAACAAATTGGCGTGCATATGGCTCTATTAGTATTGGTATTAGTATGCCACATTTTGTAAGCCTTAGGTTTGAAAGAAATTCATTGTCAGATAAGGGTTGCTGTGCGCACACGGACGCACGGAAGGAAGGAACCCATAAAACCCCTCTATTGACTGGCACCATTCCTTGGGAGATTTTCATAATGTCGCATATTCTTCAAATGTTTTGAGTTTGCTATTCAGTTTTAGTTATTTAAAGGAAAATTTCCTCAATATTTTTCGTAGTTAACTGGTAGTTTCCCATGTCTCTCAGGGTTATACGCGTTCATCCGACTGTTTCACAGTCACTCACCCAGGTCATTATTTTCCATCAAAGTACATACTTGTCTTTAAAAACAAAGTATTCAAATAAAGATTGTGCTCAGAGTGAAGGGGATAAAATATATCAACGTGTGAATGGTAGGTAATAGAGATATTTGCATTAATGTTACTTGGATTTAGGACATGAGGTATTTCACGCGATGGGTGAGCCACGAGGTGATATCATAACAGGGACAGACACTATCATTAATAAACACCCTTTGAAGTATACAATGTACAGCAAACCTTTACAATATTAGTTTCTACTCTTGGATGCAAATGTTGACGTAATCAATATATCTAATATTTTTGGAATAAATTAGACTGAACGCTGTACGCAAGTAATACGGCCTAAGGTACACCTTCCATCGATCACAGACTAGTCAGTAAGGTACGTCGTGACGGGGCGCCCTCACACATCCGTCAACCCCTCTCTTGTGAAGTTGCAGTTAGCATAAGATCACAACCGGTTAACCGAGATTACAATCGGGAGAGAGGAGGCCGGTGAGGGCGGAGCGACACGACGTCTCTTATATAGTGTAATCACATACATAGACTGGCTTCCCCGACTGACTTACTGTTGTAACTCGGCTATTTCACTATCGATGTGAACTTGTGAAATTAAAATGGTTTTAACATTAATATAATTATCGTTACTTTTTTACCTTACAATCAACTTTTCTTGCAACATTGCTTCAGTTCTTAATTTTTCTTCAACTTTCCTTAAATTGTCTTTCAGGTCTTTTCTCTCTTCTTCAAGTTCACTAATTGCTTCCTTCAAGTGTTGGTACTTTTCACTCTTTTTGGAGGTGCATTGTCTGTAACAAGAATGGACTCTTACGGTTATCGTGTGCCTCCATCGAAGGAAGCGATACACAATCCATTTCATTTGTTTATAGTGTTAATCCCCTATTTATTAACATACAGACACACGCCCATACACTCACTCACTCACCCACTCACACACACACACACACACACACATACATACATACATACATACATACATACATACATACATACATACATACATACATACACACATACACACATACATACACACATACACACACATACATACATACATACATACATACATACATACATACATACATACATACATACATACATACACACACACACACACACACACACACACATTTACTCCCTCCCTCCCTCCCTCCCTCCCTCCCCCTCTCTCTTCATCCATCCCTCCAGCTAAATGTCTGGTTTAAAGAGTGACGTGTTGTCTTAGCGTTTACCTTACCTTAATTCTTCAACTTCCCTCAATGCATTCGTCAGTTGTTTAGATAATTTCTCATTTTCTAAATCCACTGCGTGCCTGCGACGATATGGAGATAGAATCAAATGTTATTATCCATCGCAAGTTTACCATTATACTAAAGTACACATTCACGTTTGATGGTCAATAAAAATGTTATGAGATGAGTTGGGTGGTATTTGTGGTGTCGATGTCAAGCATTCGATGGCAACTTTCTTTCGACACCGTGGTACAATTTCACGATCATTTCCAGGTTGTTTATTCCACGGAACATTTGTACATTTTACTATTGTGTGGATTAATCTTCATCTTTACGCGGTGTAACGCTCACTTCTCGTTTGACCTCTGACCCAAATCCGCACTGAGCGTAACCCGTTCTGCGTGTGATTACCACTGAACGCGGACGATTCTTGTTACATGTAATAAAACGCGAAGTGGTGATGAGCAAACGCGTCCTATTTGATATTGTAGTAGTCAGTTGCGATCTTTGTGAGACTCCTTAGTTTATAGAAAATTGATGAAAGATTGTTACTTACATTTTGTCTTGCAAATCTATGATTACTTTTTCGTCATCTGCTTGTAGATTTCTGTATCTGGATTTCATCTTCTGTCTAGTCTTGGCGAGTTCGTTCTACAAAACAAAAGCAAAACATCGGGTATGTATATGTACTTAAATATCATTCCCCAGTATGTTTGCTCGGTCAGCCAAGAAAAATAAAAGTGACTTCAAGTACCCTGTCACTAAAAGTCTGAGACGGGTAGTGACAACTCCTTGGGTCACGAGTACTTTTCGGCTGAATGAACATAAATATTTGGGTATACCGTATATAATTTTGATGCTGATAATATAATCGTCCCGCATACTTTATGAAATATCTTACTTTGAAAGTTTTAACTATTTTTGAACCCCCCCCCCCCCCATTGACATGGAGGCGCGTTGACGTAATGCAGACCGAACAGGGTAAACATTCCATATTTTTTTGTTCGAACGCCTTCAACCTGTCTTGCGTGAGGTTTAATAGAGCCGACAGTGTGTATGGGAAAGGTGGGGGGGGGGGTGTTGCAGGTGTTGAATTTAAAGCATGGTAAGTTTAAAGAAAGTTACAAATTCCACGTTTAGTTCAGAACAAATATCTTACATTTTGTTCCAAGTTTGTTGCTTCATAATTAATATTGTTTTTAATTTTCCTTGTTGCCATTTAAGTCATTTTTTTCACATTGTAATCGAAACATTCTTTGGTCAATAATTCAGTCAGTACGGCCTTCTCTGTAGTTCGGCAATAAACGAAAGGGATGACTTTGAAACCTTAAGATGGCGGACTGTTAGATTTGTCCCAACTGCATGTACCTGCTGGCACCTTGTTCCTGATTTACTTCTCTTTCTAGTCTACTGTCAAAATCCACATTTCTAACCAAACTAATCATTACATATACATACTTTAGCTGTGGGTGAAAAGGATGCCAGCAGCTCAGTTGAAAAATGTTGACATGTCAGTAGATATTCACCATCAGTCATCACTCTAAACAAGTCTGGCAGTTTCGCACTAAAGTTGAAAGTAACTATTTTGTTGTTCTCACCTGATAACACTCTATCTGTTGGATGAGACTGACACCTCTGTTTTCTATGTCAGCAATGGTTGACTTAAGGATCTCGCGTTCATTCTTCAGTTTGTTTACCATCTTCCTCTCATCAGATAAGTTTCTCTCCAAACAAAATACATCCTTTCTCAATCTATCCAGATTGCCATGGAGAACATCCTACAAATATGATAACAATAACATATGTCAGTGATAGATAATAGAGTGAATGTCTTTCCTGCACAAGAGATAATACAATACTGGATGGGACTTTTCGAAGAGTTGTTGCGCAAACAACATAACTTTGCTCAAATTAACAAGAAACAGAATTTGAATTATATTGTAGAAGGGCGAGAGAGATTAAACTGTCACCTGTTAAGAATATTTGATGTATAATACATATACGTTTTAATGATATAAATAAATTTTTCAAATGAGGAAATGGACCTATAGGCTTATTAATCGCCAACAATGTTCTAAAGTGAATTAATTTGACAAGGCTTGCTAAACGTCAACCGTTCCTTCACACACTGTGCTTGCTAAAAAGTCAAGTATTCAATCCATCCACGCCCAACCGTTCCTTCACGCACTGTTTCTTAATTATTATACACGTTAGATATTTATACTCTCTTACCTGATCTCGCTTAAATTCTCCAATTTCAAATTCTCGGTCACCGATTTCTCGATCTGAAATTTTACGACCTTCTCTTTCTGCGTCAAGATCACCATGTAACTTGGCAACAGTTTGCGATAGATTGTCTATGTCTGCAAGCAGCTGATCACGTGTTCTTGTCACGGTCTCACAATTCTTCTCGGTTTCTTTCAACGATGATTCAAACTACAAAATATGACGTCATCAACAACTAATTTATTCTGTCGTACGACCGTACAATTATTTGTCATAATACCATGTGTTTTGACACTTTGATATTTTACATATTTTTTACAGTTGAACAGTATTGTCTCGCAAATAATTGATTGGAGATGAATATTATACCAATTGGGAAATCAAAAATTAGAAGATTTATAATTGTGCTGAGGAGGGATTGTATTCTGTTGTTCGCTTCATTGTTAATTTACTGTTCCTGAGACTGCTATTAAAACTATTATTTCTGCTGCCATTATTATATTTTTCAAAATAATCATTTCTGTATTGCCTTCGGGCTTTCTGATCTTTTCCCTTTAGTCTATTTCATTGTCGTGTACATTTCTGCAATGTGCTGTTTCTCTGTTATATTCTCGCAAACCACAGTATGTTTTAGCGTTTCCGTCTTAGGCAGTGACGTAAAGAAACTTGACGTTTTACGGTAAAATGCTAATTTTGAAAAGTAAATGAACATAAATTAAAACATTTACAAAACACTACAATATAACTGCTACTTCTGCCCCCCCCCCCTCCCCATCTCCCCATTACACTACTATACCTACGTCTGTCAATGTTTTGTTCAAGTCACTCTTCTCTTGTTCATGCTTATAGATGACTTTGGCAGCAGTTTGTCGTTGTTGTTGGAGTTGTTCCTTCAGGATATTACTCAAACGGCTTGCTTTGCTCAACTGTTCATTTAACTTAGTGAAACTTAGTTCTTTGTCTTGCAGTTTGTTTATAACCTCTTCGATGGTATTTCCAGATTTTTCCAGCTCTTCCTTTAAATGACAAACTTGACTTTCGAGATCCTTCCTTGAGCTGAGTAGACAAAAAAATATCAGACACTTACTACAGAGTAAATACTAAGCAAAGAAACAAAGAACATTATTTCCCTTTTATGTCCACGATACTGCATTATTGTTCTGTTCATTTATATGGAATAAATTTGACTGGACGGTAATTTTTTCAGAACTTCCTTGAACAAACATACCCCTGACATGTGTATATGGCATGACCTGCAATTAAATACAGGAGATAACAACCCCAAACCAAAAGTCACCTCATCAACCACATTTATGCATTAGATATAAGGACTCCATGTTTGTTTGTTTGTTTGTTTGTTTTTTGTTTGTTTTTTTACTGGTGTACAGATCTGCACGTGACTTCAGAAACGACATCAATGTTACTAATACCGACCTTTTCTCTGCATCTAAGTCCCTGAGAGTCTTCCCAAAATTGGTCAGCTGTAAATTTCTCTGCTCAAGCTGCCTGTTCATTATATCAAGATGCTCTTTAGTGTCATCAAGTTCATGTTGCATAGAGTCCTTAGCTTGTTCAAGTTCATCTTTCTCCTCTTCAAACTTCTGAGTGATGGATTCAACAGCTCGATTACCCATTTCTCTGACGTCATTAATCGTCCTCTCTTTCTCATCTATTTGGTAACTCATATCCTCAAGATCTGACGTCACAAAAAAATCGAAAATAATATCATATATTGGCACATAACATGTATTGGTATCTTTGCTAATGTGAAACTTTGGTAACGATATTTCTAATGAATAAGGTAATTGTCATCATAGGTGTAGAAATGAAAGTAGCGAGAGTATTAGCTGTTATCAAATCTTTACTGAAAATATAAATGGATACATTAATTACACACACACACACACACACACACACACACACACACACACACACACACACACACACAAATTCTGCTTTATTTGAATATCTGACACTGACCTGCCAGCAAGCTTTGTTTCTCTCTTTCCATCAAAGTAAGTTGTTCTCTCAATCCATCCATAGTCACAGCGGAATGTTCTAACTGCATTGTCAGATCTTTCACTTCTTCTTTGATTGAGGCATTAACTTCCTCGTCTCTCTTGCAACGATCCTTCGAAAAAAGAGAAGTACAAGACTAGTAAAAACGGCCCTTGTGTGTGTGTGTGATGGGTAGGTATGTTGGTGGGTGGTCGGGTGAGTGGGCTTGGGTGAATTGGTAGTGAGTGAGTGAGAGAGTGAGCGAATGGGTTTGCCGTTGATTGATTGATTGACTGACTGACTGACTGACTTGGTTTGTTGGTGGACGAGTAAAATTATAGGTTGGACTACGTTCTGAACAATTTGATAACCAGAATCAACACTTTTTTTTATAAACTACCAACCCTGAGTGCTTCAAAGTCACGGTGTTCAGTTTCCAAGGCTGAATTGAGGACAACGCATTGGTGTTTCATCGATGCCAGCTCAGCTTCGCAGTGTGATAGCCGATCACCAAGTTTATGCGATTTCTTGGTCGACCTATTAAGCTCAGATGTCAATTCCTCTTTCACATCTTCCAAAGTTTCAGCCAACTTTTCTTTAATATTTTCGGTCGTGCGTATCTGGAATCAAGGTAGATTCTGATATATAATTGATATATGAAATGTCCATGTCAATGAGTATCTGAAATCAATTTGCAATAACGAATTTACATAATATTGAGTAATTAGTACTCGATGTGATTCCAGTGTGAAAACTACATCCAATGTTAAAGTGTCAATGGTGGTAAACGAAGAACTCATTGAACGGCAAACACTTACACTCGTTACGTAGTAGTAATGATCTCATTTTTTTATTACGGCGATATTACTTGTGTAATAACATTCCGAATCTGCGCTCGGAAGGTCACTTCGGATGCGTAGCTCCAGACAATCCCTCGACAGTGCTTTTTGAGCTATGCAACCTATGCTCGCTAACCTAAGTTAGAAGAATTGTCAGGAGGTTGGATAGCTAGACTACGGTCATCTGTGCGGTCTTTCAAATTCCGGTTAGCAAAATCATTTCCTACCTTTTCATGACTTTGGGTCAGCTCTGACTTCACAGCAAATAATTCAGCTTTGTGTGTATCCTTCTCAGACTCCAAAATGTGCCTGACAGCGACCAACTCATCTTGACTTTGCTTCAGTTCTGATTCTGCCTTACATTTCTCGTAAAACAGTGTTTGATTTAATTGTTGAAGAGCTGACAACTCTTTAAGCTACAAATGAATTCATATTATAAGTCAATGCACTATTCAGTACAAATACAATCTGATTAAAATCCGATGGTGTAACGAGCACTCTCAACAGAACAGACAACAGTAAACTAACAGTCAAAAAGAAATCGCGACGTGTACACTACATCGGATTTTAATCAGATTGATACAAATACAGATGAGAATTTACTAATAATGGACTACATAGTTTATTGTCTGATTAAATAGTCTCATTTTGTTTAGGTACACCTATGGAATGTAATATTAAGAATGTGATATAAAGAAGTTTTGTTTATGTATTCCATCCTTCCGGCCATAAATCACAATAAATTATTCCCACGACAGTATTATCGTAAAATGCGCCTTGGATATATAAACTGTTAAAACCCATTCTATTACTTTATCCAAGAAAACGTACACCCATTCTCAGTTCAAATCAAGGGGGGGGGGAGGTCAGGGGTCACCGTACAAACGTTTTATACAGAGGTAAAAAAGATATCAAAATTAAGCCATTTTAGAATCCAATATGGCCGTCAACGACGATGTTTAAAGATTTTCGATTTTCTTGAACAAAAAAAGTGACACCCCCCCCCTCCCCCATCTATTTTATTATTTCAAACGGACCAGAAATAAGGTTTCATATATGGCAAAGTTTCTCGAGATTTGAAGAATTTTGATTGTCTGTGAAATTGATCCTCAAGCTCATGATACCATAAATTGTAAAACCTTTGGGCCTCTTTATCTAAACGGTATTGCCAACGAAAAGCATGCAACTATTAAAAGTGGTGGCCTTGTTGATCACCATGGCCAGAATGACATTGATATGGAAAGAACACATTTTGTTCATTCAGACTAAGCAGGTGAAGAAGTAAACTCACTTTTTGTTTCAGATCGTTAGTTACTTTCTCAAGACTGTCTTCCAAGGTACTCGTTTGGACAGATAGGTGTGCGATGTCCTCTTTCTGTGAATTGCATTCGGTTGTATGGGTGCTGAGAACAATACGAAAATAGATATGGTAAACATAGTTTCGCTTTCCCTTATTACTTTTTTGATAATGTGGATGTGCAGTTTTTAGAACACCATAGGGTTGTGCAAATGTGTTGGTGTGTACTGTTGTGTAACATAGTGCCATTTCGAACACAGATACATGGACGAAACTGAGATATAAGGGCTAGGAATGTTAGAAGACAGCATCAATTGACCAAATGTTTTTTTTTTTAAAAACTATACACAGTACGAAATTGTTATTATACTGAAGGTGATGTCCTTCAGGTGCAAGAATATGTAAGCCATGCAGCAACCAAAGGCAGACACATAGGCACATACAGAATAAAGTATTCAGACAGACGATTCGTATTCTCCATAATATATTATCCACTCATTGCAATCAGAGAGATTGGCTACATAGGAAACAGATAGATGAGCATATTCATGGAGAAAACTGTTATACGTTAAATGTATGTACTTACATGATGCTGTTTTGAATAGCAGTGATCTGCTCTGATTTTGTTTTGGCCGAAGCTCTTGCTCTTTCTAGATCTTTCTGCAAAGATGACACTTGGGAACCTCTTTCTTCAGCCAATCTTTTCATTCCTTCTAATCTTCCAAGTAGGGTTTCGGCTTTGTTGTGGCGACTCTCAGCATGTTTCTTTACATTGTCGCATTCGTGTCTCAACTCCCTAATTAACTTATCATGCTCCTTGGCATCTCTCTTCATCACTTCCACATCATGATGACCTGCCTTCAATTGGGCCAACCTATCATCAGAAACTTTTGACAATCCTTTCAGATTTTCTCTGAGGTCATTCATCTCATGTTCTTTCTCAGCAACCAGAATGTTTCTTCTCTGCAGTTCTTCGTTAAGTAAATGCACTTTTTGATTTTGCTCTGTGATGATTCTGACCTTGCTAGAAATGTGATCTTCAGAGTCTTTGAGCTGTTGCTTAAGGTCTTTCACTGTATCGTTTAGTGTATGAGCCGTTCCTTTTAATACATCAATCCCTTCTTGCTGTTCTGATAAAAGACTTTCAAGTGCAATAATCTTTTTCTGTGACTCAATTGTTTCCGTTTGTTTCGTTTCAAGAGATTGTGTGGTCTCTTCCAAGGTTTTGTGCAGTTCTGTCGATTCTATGTGACGTTCTTCAGCCCATTGCCTCATCCCATGGAGATCTAACTGTAACTTCTCTGCTTGGTTCTGTTTCGTGACAGCCATCTCACTTACCTCAAGTAACTCCTGGTGCATCATTCTCATTTCCTCTCTTTCACTTTCGATAAATTCCTTGGCACTCTTCAAATCGTGTCTCAGTAGCTCAATCTGTACTTGTTGGTCACGTGTAATGACCCTACTACTTTCAAGGTCATCAAGAAGAGCCATTATCTCTTTCTGTCTGTCGTCAGCCATGACGCCAATATCAGTCATGGTACCATGCATCTGGTTCAGTTGAGATCTTTTGTCAGATGTCATCCGTTTGGCGACCTTGAGACTCTTCTGGAGACTACTTATTTCACCTTGCTTGTTTTTCAGAGCTTCTCTGGCAGTATTCAAATCCCCTTCAAGTGAACAAATCTGCTTCCTCTGCTTTTCGTTCATTGCTCTTCCATTCTCAAGTTCAAGCCTTAGAGTAAGAAATTCAGTTGATTTCTCTTGAAATCCCTGTCTGCTGTTTTGAAGTTCAATTGACAAGAATTCCATTTGCATTTTCCTTTCTTTGGTGACTTCCTTGGATATTTCCATATCTTGATCCATCTTTTCAAGCCTTCCTTGGAGTTCTTTGTTTAGACACCTGTAATCATCTGCTTCACTCTGTAAGGTTTTCATTTGTTTTTCTTTAACTTCAATTAAGGCCTTCAGTGCATTCAGTTCTTTATTAAGGGTTTTGTCATCAGATCTGATTGTATTGACATATTTATCTGCATGAGATAGATCTTCTCTCAATTTTTCAACCTCGTGTTTTCTATCAGATGCAATCTTTTTCGTAGCATGCAATTCTTCTTTAATATTCCCTATTTCGTGCATGTAGCCTTCACACTCACGTTTAGCATTTTCCAATTGGACCTTCTGCATAGCATTATCTACATATTCACTTGTGGTGTTTCTCAAACGAGCAAGTTCACCCTTCAAATTTTGAATTTCATAATCCTTCTCTTTCTCTCGGACTAATTCATAGTCATGTGAATTGATTGGTTTTGAATAGGCATCTTGTAATTGATGTTGCAAATCGTGTTGCTGCTTCTGACTTTCTTGTATTATGAATTGAAGTTGCTGTTCTTTCTCTCTTAAAGAAGCCCTTGTGTCACTCAGCTCTTGTTGCAAAGCTGCAATGGTGTTGTCCTTACTATGGTCCAGTATTTCTGCCTGTGCTTCAATCTGTTGGATTCTCAGCTGTTGGATTTCTCTCTGAAGATCCGCATGTTGTTGCTTACTCTCTATTTGTAATGACTGTAACATTTCCTCCTTTTCCATTACCATCTTTCTTGCCAATTCAAGCTCTCTTTTGAAGGCGCCATCGTTATCAGATAGAACATGCTTGTCTAGCTTAGTTTCAGCTCTCATCAGTTGCAGCTGAAGTGTTTGTATTTCTTTCATCAGTTCTTGCTTTTCTTTCTCGTGTTCTCTAATCAGTCCAAAGAACTTTTCATCTCTTCCCATCTCTGTCATTCTTGCTCCAGCAAGTTGTTGATCAATGGCTGATTGTAATACATGACCATCACGTTTTGCATTGCTGCTTTCAAACTTAAACTGCTGCTTCAAAAATTCGATTTGAATGTGAAGTTCTTGCTTTTCTCTCTCATTAACATTCATTAAATGTTCAGTTGTCTCGTGTCGTTTTTGAAGCTCATTTCTTGCAAGTAGAAGTTCACTTTGTAGGCCCTGAATTAAACTATCTGTACCATGTTGTGCTTGTAGATCATGCACGAGTGTTTGAAGCTGTTGGTCTTTATCCCTTATTGTGTTGTTTGCTTCTCGCAGTTCTACTCGCAGTGAACTGATTGTGTCATCATGTGCAACTGTTTGTCCTTGAGACTCAAGTTTCTGGCTCCACATCTGTTGTACTTCACTGTCATGATGCCTGTACCACTGTTCATTTCTAAAATGCTGCAACTCATTTTCTTTTTCCTGAATCTGTCTTCTTGCCTCATCAAGTTCGTGTTGTAAAGCAGTTGTGTGATCATGATCTGCCTGAACACTCTGTTTTAATTGAACACTTTCAAGATGTTGTTGTAGGCTATGAACTTCCTTCTGTAAACATTCCACTTCGAATTTACTTCTGCTCAAAGTCTCATTAAATCTTTCATTCTTTTCCTGAACAGCATTCTTCGCTTCATCTATTTGGTGTTCTAGATGACTAAATATGGCAGGATCGTGTTGTTGTGAATTGGTGGTAACATACTGAAGTTGTTGTGTCATCAGTGCAATCTGGTTGTGAAGGTTGTACCTCTCTCTTTCATGATCACTAGTCATTCGTTCCATTTCTTGTTCTTTTCTTCGGAGCTCGTCTTGGGCGTGCATGACATTATTTTGTAAAGCAGCGAACTTCATTTCTGAATCATTGTTATCCACTGTCTTTTCAATGCCTTGGAGCTGATCTCGCAGCTGCTTGATTTCATTCTCCATCGCAGTTTGATTTTCTTTGGTTTCTTTCATCATCACTTGAAGCTGTGTATCTTTCTCACTCACCAGCTGTTGAGAGTGCTTCAATTCTCCGTTTAATGAAGTAATGGTCATAACATGATCACTTAGTACTTTTCTGAGCTCGATGACTTTCATTCTCATGTTGTCGACGGCTTCCTTTGACTCTGCACCTTGGATAGCAGATTCAGCATCTGAATGCTGGGTGGAAAATGAGACAATTGCCAAGTCCTTTTGAGTTTCTTGAAGCTTACTTTGAAGATCCACAATATCCCTATCTTTGGCATCTAAAACTGTAGTCAAAGTTTGCACCTGGTGTTGTAATTGCCTTACTAATTCTGTGCTGTTGTTGTAGGCCTGTTTGACTTTGCTATATTTCTGGGAGAGTATATCAACGTCATATATCTTCTTCTCTTGTACAGATTTCTTTGCAAGTAAGTCATTTTGTAGGGATGTTATCTCTTTTTGGTTGTCCTGAAGTTCTAATTTCAGAGTAGCAATGTCCTGCTCTACCTCACCAATGTTGGGTTGTGATTTTAAGTGGTCCCATTTTGCCTGAACTTCAGAAAGGTTTCCTTTAAGGTCCTTGATCTCAGCTTCTTTAACATCTAAAATAAGTTTCAGGTTATTCACTTTGTGATCGAGGCTTCTCGCATATGTCTGTTCTGCATCAACAGTTTGTCTTGTACTGCTTAGCTGACGGTGGACAGAAGCTAATTCATCTCCTCTGTTTTCGGCAAGGTTCTTACTTGAAAGTAGCTCTTGATCGAGACGGTAAATCTCTTTTTTCTGGTTCTCAATCTGTTTCAAGAGACTTGCAGTATCATCCCCTGGTCCAATACTTTGGACATCAACTTTCTGGTCACTACCTTGAACTTCTCTTGTCTCTAATTTCAATTTTAGATTTCTGACTTGATGTTCCAGATTGTCCATTAACGTTTGCCGTGAGTCTGCTTCATGTTCCACAGAATTGAGTTTTTGCAGAAGTGACATGATATCATTACCCCTACTATGTGATAGCTTCTTGCTACAAGTTAGTTCTTTCTCTAACAATTCAACATCACGTCTTGTATCCTTTAGTTCTTTTTCCAGCTTTTGTATTAGCGATGTTTGTGCTTGATCGGCTGATGTATTGTCAATCGATTCCAGCTTTTCCAATAATTTTGTAATCATGTCTTCATGGTCGCTGCTTAGTTGCTGTGGCTGTGCAGTTTTGTTGTCGTTAATTGTGTCAAGGAGAACCTGAATATGTCGGTTTTTAACTCGAATTACATGATTTGCCTTTTCTAAATCATCTTGCAAATCTGCAATTTTACTCAGGCTCTTGGCTGCTAGAAGTGTGCTTTCGTGTTCATCTTCCTCGGATGAACCATTTGGGGAGGAAGGTGTTAAATCTATTAAACACGTCTTTAGTACCTGGATCTGTTCAAGCCTGTCTTCCAACAGAGTGTGATTTTCATCAAGCTCTTGCTGAAGAAGGAGAACCTGTTTTTGTCGACTTTCTGCTACGTCTCTCAATTCATCAACCTGTTCTTGCAAGGCATCAATCTCTAATTGTTTAACATCGAGCAATGTTTGAGTATCTTCAAGGTCTTTTGTAAGTGTCTCATGATGAACACTAGCATTGTCTTGGTGACTGGCTGATATTGATTTCAACTTATACAACTCCCAGGTCAATCTATGAATCTCTTCTGTTTGTTGTTTGATTATAGAATCCGCAGATAGATGATATGAACCTTCTTTATGGATCGATGCTGCGGGACTTGTAGCCTTGTCTAGCATTGCCTATTGTAATTCCAAATAAGAATAAGAGATACAATTTATATTCTACATTGTTATAGTTATGTGAACTCAGGGCAAAAGGCTTGTAACTCAGTAGAACTTAGGGAAAATTTCTGTAAAGGTACAATACAAAACCAACTAAAATGTCAAGCAAAGCTATAAAGACTTCCTAAAACTGTTGTAAGAGAAGGTATGTTTGCCACTTGTATTCCATACACAGCACAATGTGTTTAAAGTTAGGGATTGATTTCTTATGCTTGATCTTTAAGCGTGAACTGGACAAAAAGTAACATTACAAACTGTTGTCATCCAACTCCCCTTCCCACAACTAGTGTCGTGAATGTAAGAGAGATGTAATGTGGCACAGGATCCCAAAGCATAAACAGTTTCATATCTAACCTCTTTCTGATCTTCTTTAGACTGACCATCTACAGTCTTACTTTCATTGGCTTCACCCATCTCCTTCTGTTGTTCCTGCTGTATAACCTTTTGGCTTCTTTTGTTTTCCATGGCCAACTGATGTACTTTGGGTATAAGTTTACTGAATGAATCTTTCGATTTGTTGAAAGCTAAAGCATCAGTGACAAAGTCATGCATGAACTTTGGCTTTACGTGATGAAGGTCTCCAGAGGCTGGCATGTACCTAGGAGTTGTCTGAACAGGTAGAGCAAATATGGTAGTTGAAATAGGGCGTTCATATTCATAGTATTTGCCCGGGGCTGACACTTGCAGTGACTGCGATTTTAATATTTCTTTGTCAATATGGGTGTCCTCCAGAGGTGCTGTTGTTCCTGATTCAGGTTGACATTGAGCATATGACTTAGCCCTAGGTTCTTCTATAACATCATATTCAGAATCGTATGGCAATGATGGGGTAGGAGCACTCATGAATGATGTACCATTTGTCATACTTTCATTAAGTTCAGCCTCATTGTCAGGCAACGTTTCAGATGACATTGATGTTCCTCTTGATGACGATGCAGATGGTGACTTCGATGATTGTTGATGTACCTCAGAAGGATCCTTTGATGGCCCAAACTTCAGCTCTTTATAAACCTCTTCTGCCGATGGCAAATCCGAATCGGATGCAAAATCGTAAGATGATAAAGAGTTATTGGGTGAAGAACCAAGCTTTTCATCATCAGCTTTGTTTTCATGATCATCAGATGTTGCTAGCATCGAAGGAGTCGTATAGCTACCAATAGATGCAAGACTGGGATACTCATTTTTCTCCCTATCCTCCCTCATTCTGAGTAACTGAGATGATGTTTTGTAGTTTTCTAGAAAAGCTACATTTCCCTCAATGGGTGATTCTCTTTTCATCAGCAGAGATGGTGTGGTGTTCCTATATACAGATGCCTTGCTCTCATCTCCCAGATGTGACTCATCTTTCTGTTCTTGAAAATCTTGTGGTGATGGATCATCAGAAAACAATATTTCTTTGCTTCTGTCTTTCTTGATAATACCTGATTCCATTGTCGAATCCTGACGAAGGTTTCCATCATCAGCACCCATGTCTCCATGATCAGTAGATGTTAACAACATGGAGGGGGTTGTATAACTGTCAATCGATGCGACACTAGGGTAATCGTTTTTCTCTCTGTCATCGCTCTTTCTGAGTAACTGGGAAGGAGTGGTATAGGTATCATGGATAGAAGTATCTCTTCCCACTGGTGAGTCCTTTTTAACCAACATTGATGATGATGTGTTACTGGAAACAGGAGAGGTACCCGAAATTCCATGATCTGTCTTATTTACCCCTTCTTGCAGAACTCCACTTGATGTATTATAGGACAAAACGTTTTCTCTTCTACTATCTCTTTCAGTGACATAAGATTCATGTGTAGTAGTATCAGTACCAAGATGTGCAGCAGCATTGACTTTATCACTTTGTGATGTTCTCGCAAATAGTTCAGAGTGATTTGTATAAGTATATATTCCTGTAGGGACATCCTGAGTGTCAGTTTCATGACTTCTGCTGCCTGTTGTCTGAATTAATCTTGATGGTGTCGTGTAATCGGAAAGGAACTCCTCACTTCTTTTGTGGCCACTGAGAACTTTCTGTAGAGATGGATATTTCTCTCTAAAATTTGGATCAAGCCCATTATCTGTAGGTTCTGGCTCTGATACTACTTCAACAGAGGACGATGACGACACTGTTTGAGGTTGTGATATATGATCATATGCATCTGCTAATCTCGTGTAACTACCATCGTATTTGTCTTGTGTTATCTTATCTGAATCTTCAATCTTCTCAAATAATTTCGATGGTGTTATTTGGCTATCAGATGTCCGGTTATCAATAGTATCAATGTTACTATTTACATATGTACCACCAATCACCCTTGTATCGAATTCACTTGATTTACTAGAGTTGCCTTGAAAAGAGTTCTGACTTTCAAGGGTTCTCTCCTTGGTCACAAGGGAAAATGGACTTTGAGTGGTGTGAACTCTTCTAATGTTTTCCGGCTCCTCGTGCTTTTCAAATAGCATTGACGGTGTTGTGTAGCTATGTGTAGTATCAATGCTACTATTTTCATATTTACCACGTTCGCCGTTATCCCTTGCCAGTTCCTCGGATGCACTTTCGGTAGCCACAAGGGCAGATGGACTTCGAGTAGAATGGACACTTTGGCGTACATTTCTATCAACTGTCTCTTCAAATAATTCAGATGGTGTTGTAGAACCCGGCAGGAGTATGTCATATGCAGCTTTTTCACTTGGTGAATTAGATGGCGGCCTAAACGTTGTGCTATGGCTGTCGAAAGAATCTTTTGCTTTGATATAATTTGCTCGGTCCAAGGCTTCTACTTTATTCAAGTCCTCGGACGATTTGATATATTCGGACAAAGGGTTGTTGCTAAGATGGGACGGTAAAATATCTTCATCCCCTGAATATCTGTCTCCAAGGGGAACAACAAGATCAGAGTCACTTATTCTCTCATCTTTGTCTAAACTGGAAGGACTTGATGGTAATCCGCCTAAGTCAGCAGACAAGATAGTGTCGCTGTCCGATAGTGTGCTTGTTGCAGAGGATGTATCATACGAATGTGACCCCCGTGGTATGTCACTGCCAGTGATCATTGAATTCCCTGTTGTAGTTCCCGTCATGGAAGAAGTGACTGTATCAGTACCGGTGAGTGGTGAGGTCTCTGTTAAAAGACTACTACTGCCAGTTGCTCCAGATGTGGGAGTACCAGATGTTGACCCTGTCAAAATGCTACTACCAGTCTCTGATGCAGTACCAGTGTATGTGTCAGATACAGACAAAGTTCCTGTCATACCACTACTACCAGTCTCCGATACAGTACCAGTGTATGTGTCAGATACAGACAAAGTCCCTGTCATACCACTACTACCAGTCTCCGATACAGTACCAGTGTATGTGTCAGATACAGACAAAGTCCCTGTCATACCACTACTACCAGTCTCCGATACAGTACCAGTGTATGTGTCAGATACAGACAAAGTCCCTGTCATACCACTACTACCAGTACCATAGGAAGTAGTAGTGTAGCTGCCGGTTGTGCTGTATGTACTGTAAGTGCCTTGACTTGGAGGATGTGTGTCTGAAGTAGCTGTCGATTCTGTTATGTCCGATGTTCTACTAGAATACACGTAGCCAGAACCGATGCTTGAATGTGTATCAGTTACAGAGCTACTGTCAAAGGATTGGCTCCGAGTAGAGGTTTCTCCAGACTGGCCTGTAGTGTTTGTAGTATCTGACTGGGATGATGTTCGTGAACTTACGGAACTGCTGTCAGACCTGTTATCTGAATGTAGAGGCTGGTCATCTTCATCTCCTATCGAACTTGGTGTTTGTTGAAAGGGCGATGTAATCTCGGCTGTGCCATTACTAGAACTGTTATCTTCACTATCATTGCCATCTAATTGAAATTTTACACTTCCTTTTGTCCTCTGTTCACCTTTGTCTTCTGGTGTAAAGTGAAGAGACCCAGGTCTGTCTAGATCTTGTTCTTGGTCTTGTTCTGGCTCTGCTTCTTAGAAATGAAAAAGTATAGCATCAGTTGTATTACATCTCAATAACAACATTTAAATGAGATTTACTTAAATATACCCGTTGTATGATTTGCTTCCCATCACCCTTATTCTATCAGAAACTGGACATCTCAACTCCACACACTGTTAGTGTCGAAGGACATTCAGATTCCATTGGTATTATATTATAAAGATGCTGTACAATAATTTTATTCATACAGATTTCAGAGTCTTTTACTGTAATGTTTTGTAGTACATTAATTAGTGCCAGAAATTGTGTAGTAATAGGTTGAAATCGTGATCGCCGTTGAGGGTGCTGATTTTTGGGTACGGACCCAAAGATCAATTTGATTCGATTTATCTTGTATACAGCTACAAAAAAAAATACGTTTACCCACAGGTGATGCAATACTGTTCATGGTGTACGATATTACGGGTAAGTTATTGTACCGAACCATCGCTATCGCGATCAGGATAAAAATTGTAAACATGTACCAAGAAGGTCAATTCAGTCAAAATAACGAAGGTAAAATAGCAATGGAAGATTAGCCGACATCTACATCGGATTTTAATCAGATTGACACTTACCATGACTTTCGTCACTACCATCGCCATGTAACTCGTATGAGACCGCTGGTGAAAGATGAGTATGGGCACTCATAGATACATTCAAGACCTCTGTGGAGAATACGGTTGTTACTTTGACATGATAAAGTGTAAATAGATCAAGACAGAAAAGAAACGAAAGATGACAAAGATAAAGAGTTGTCCACGAAACATGACAAAGGTGAAGAGTTGTCATACACGTTGTCACAAAGACCATGCTGTTAATTCTTGTACCTTGTGCAAAAAACCGCGAATGAATTTTAAGACATATAGATTTCGTTGCTTCGATCATGTTATGGACATCAAACATTTTTTCATTGTTAGAAAATGTCATTTTTTTCAGCTTCAGAGCAATGTGACGTGCTAACTGATGCATACCATCTCCATGAAGTTCTAATCATCTTCATCCACCGTACAGAACTGAGGATTTGGTTAAATCTAAGTTCATTAGCTAGTAATTATGTACAACCAACTAATCTGGCAAACGTTACACATACCTTCGAAGCTTTGAAATTTGGCAATTACAATGTCGTGGCTTGTGAGGACAAAGCGAGTTGTCCACAGGCCTTTTGACTGGACAAAGTCTTGTCAGTTTGAACTGTTATTCGTGATTTAGTTCAATTTTCCTGAATTTTTTTTGATATCTTGAAAGAGGTTTTAGCCATGCACGTTACATATTTTACTCATCTCACCTTCATCCTCGTTATCAGAGGAGTCTATGACATCTGATTCTGAATCTGTGTCTGGTGCCTGTAGATACATCTGAGATAAATTCATACTTTTTGAAACCATCTTAGGTAAGACCAACTTGCTATCAGCAAACACCTCATGACGCTCCCTGAGTGAATTTAATAAAGAGATTGAAATTATCAACACATGTGTCCTGTACGCCATATGGAACTTGGCTATGTCGACCCTGGCTGACTTGAAATGTTGGCTATGTCGACCCTGGCTGACTTGAAATGTTGGCTATGTCGACCCTGGCTGACTTGAAATGTTGACTATGTCGACCCTGGCAAACTTGTGTGTTTATTTGTTTTGGTGTATTTTACATCGGGCGTCTTTTTATTGGTGTTATATTTACCAGACAATATGAGTGATTATTACACCTCACTGATGATACAGACACTATCATTGGCTATCACTAAGTCACGTGACATTTTTTGGGAAAGGGTGATCTTACCCTACTGATGAGTGAAAGATAAGATATTATACGTGCAACTGTGAAACATGAATATTTAGATTCTAAGATTGCAAAGTCAAAGTCGATGCAAACCAAAGAACAAAAACAAAATTTAAGAACAAAACTCACCTAACGTGAAAGTGGGATCGGGTGTCTCTGGCGGCCAAGCTGACGTCAGGCCGATGAATAGCAAAGCTGACTGATTTGTTTGGCTTTTCGCTAGCCATTATTTTGTTGTTTTTCTTCCCCCATCAAATATTTCTGCAATAAATCAATGACGAATGATAAGGGTCTACAAGTAACATGTTGTATTATATGGGAACGCCACTGCAGGAAACACAGACATTTTCGTAAACTCAGGTTTTTGCAAAGTCATGAAATCGTTTACAGTGTGCACGATTGCCGTGAAACACCGACTTAAAACGTGTTCCTCATTTAAAATTCAATGGAAGGCATTGTCGTGGGCACACACTTTGTGATGGGAGGCAACAAATATGTGAACAAGTATGCATGTGTAAATTAATCTTTAGAATATATTAATACTAATACTAATTATCGTTTCATTTGAGGGTAGTAAGAACTTTAATATTAGCAATGATTATGTATGTTCTAATATATATACCGTGTCATTTCAATATGGTGGTACATCGAAATCAGGAAATATGACAGTATTTGGAACTTCTTAATTACCACGTCACTATTTGCAATGTCCGCCAATTAATCTCTCAATGCTGATATTATTATAATGTCTTGGTCTTTTCTAATTTTTACTGCAGTGTCCCTTTACATATACACTATAGTTTGCTTTTGTTTTTTTTCCATTTTCCTCAGAACAGACTGACCACATAACACGCCAGACATCGGATATGGCCTGTGACATGGCGATCATAGTTCATTCATTAGTCAACACGAAGCAGGTATATATGTATTCGTTGGTACATTCTTACCTAAATTATTCCCTCACTAGAAGTACTAGTACCATACTGCTGACTGGAAAAGAAAGGATTTTTAGCAAATATTATTTGAACGTTGTCAAACCATTCAACGTGGAGGTCGTTGAGTCCATTTACATTCAACAATGACATTGGAAAAAAAACTCTACGAAATCTGCCAAACCACATAAAATATCGCTACTACTAGTACTAGCGACCAAAGGTATTATATAATATCAAAACACAGACAAACGACTGGTCATTTTTAGTTGGCTCGAAGGTAGTGTGAAGTTTGGCACCTGCTTCCTGAGAACGACCTTATTCCCTGACACGATCACCAAAGATCAAATGACTATATTTCCCAGTAATGACCGCATATTCCAAAAGAAACCCATGTTTATAATAACATATTTATGGAATCGAAATAGTTTTGATACTGTGTTGTGCTAATCAATGGCTTTACAAGATATCCTGGCAAACAATCCACGTGTACAATGTTGTTAATATCACTATTTCTTACAACTATTAAAGTTATGTTGAAAGCGCATATACATGAACAACACGCGGGGGCTTTGATATGGAAAATCCATCGTAATTATTATTTATTGGGAAACCGTTACACAGCACCAGAGTGGGAATGTATATTCCAGTTTGAGTGTTTCAAATTAAACTTACCAGAATGTTATCAAGCCAGTCCATGTCACATGTATGTTGATGAACATGATTCAACGTTAGAATTCCAAGGAATTTAGAACACTCACTCGCGCGCAATGACGTCACCTTCATATTATGACGTACATAGTGCGATTTTAGGTCAAAGCGCGAGCTGAAGATGACGTTCTACTTTCACACAACTAAAGCAAGGGATGTACGCGCGTCGTGTCGGGGTGTGTTCTGAAAGTTTTACACTGTCACTGCCCACTTCATTACAAATGTGAAGTATCCTTCATATATATCATTTTGCGTACTGAAAATAATACATTCCGTATTATCACACGAATATGGAGAACAATCAAGATGCTGGAGTCTGGGCTGTTTATAAACAATCGTAACACTTTGAAACGAGTAATCACTAACCAAAGCGTCCTATGATTCTCGAGAATAATGTGTTTTTTTCCTTTTCAATTTGTCAATCCTAGTTTTCATGTTGTCAATCCTGGTGTTGACAGGACTAACGTAGACACATTAAGTTTTCCTCGTCGCCTGACACCAATTGCGCAAGTAATGACCTCTACAATCATGGCGTTTCTATAACTTACCTGAAGTTAACTGTCAGTTTTATATTATGTATTTGCCTTTAGTTCTTGTCCTCTACTATTTGTCGTTTTGTTGTTGTTGTTGTTGTTGTTGTTGTTGTTGTTGTTGTTGTTGTTGTTGTTGTTGTTGTTTGGATATAGTCTTATAGCCAGACAGCTTTAAAGCACAAACACTTCTCCTCTTCTTCCTCTCTAGACAGTTTAAATCATGCCATTGTGTGTACAATTGATATGTGATGACGATAAAATGGTACTCGTGGTTAAATAAATAAATAAATAAATAGGAATGTAGGAGGACAGACGGAGACAGCTACACAGACAGAGATACATACATACATACATACATACATACATACATACATACATACATACATACGCATGCACGCACGCAGGCAGGCAGACAGACAGACAGACAGACAGACAGACAGACAGACAGACAGACAGACAGACAGACAGACAAACAAACAAACAGCTGAAATAAAGATTACATGTGTTGATCAAATGGCAACAGATGACACATCAATGTGAATGACCTCTCCTGACCTCTGGTGTGACATATCAATGAAACGAAACTATGGTGAACATATTGCTTAGTACTCACAAAATAATATGATACCGAAGTAATGATTGATTCAATATATTTATAATCTTTATGGATTTGGGATCTGTTTGTTACATTAATATCTAACAATTGTATTCTACTTACCAAAACTTCTAAAATTTGTCTAGCAATGGGTTGAAATCTTACCCGGAAATTGGACATGCATTGATAGTCCGACAGTGCTTTGTTAACGGTTAAAAAGGGAGTCATTTTTGTTTCCAAAGGAAAGGTTACTCATAAATTTACCATTCACCATCACATGTCTAAAAACCAACAGCCACTGGCAAACCTCCTACCGTACAAACTGCTTGTTATACTGTAGCCCAATATTGAGAATAAAAACTACGAATTCTTGTATATTAGAGTACGGTGTCACAGCAGTTGGTAGGAATTCAGACCACTATAGAGAAGTTTTGCCAGTAGCTGCTAGTTTGTTTCTACAGCTGCAGCCTGGGGAAGGTGTCAGTGGATTTTTCCATCGGACCAATGGAAAGTCACTGAACCCTACCCCCACCCCCGTGTGAAACCGAAACCAGGCTGACCCCCTAAACCAGTCACTGGTATATTAAAGTACTTTAGATGCCGCATACTGTAATTGAAACTGGAATCTGATGTAATATGGTAATTTGTAGTGTCGGTAACATGTTAGCTTAGAGTCCGAAATAGAAAGTATACAATGCATATTATTCTCTTCATACTGAAGAGTAGAACAATTTAAATTTAGTTCTTTTATAAACTATCTATGAAGATTACCATTACAGAAATTTCAACTTTTGCCCCAATGTGCAACATCAGGAAGTGAAACAACCTATGTCATGGCAAACTAAACATGCTAGGACTCGTGAAAATGTCAATAATTATCCAGTCTGTATTTGTATGGCGAAGGTTTATTGAGTGGTATAGTAGAATAAATGACATTGCGTAAATGATAGAACATAGACCCTCAACACAGGGTGGAGGGTCTATGGATAGAACAATTATCAACATTGTAATTTCACTGGAGGGATGCGTTTTCTCTTTCCTCTTTTCTTTTTGTCTTGTATTTGTCTTCTTAACTATTTTTTTAAAAAACTTTTTTAAACTTGGCAACCATAAAACAGCTTCTGTAGCTGATTTCTGTGTTGAATAAATTAAGTATAAATATATTGAAAGTATTTCTATGTTCTAGTACCATTGATAAATGCATTTGTTACACATAGCTATATACAATCTTAATCGTAACAATCATTTATCATTTATTTTTATGGTAGAACCATTTCGTTATCGTGGTGGTCATACAAGTTAAAGAATGTTTATATATCATTGCTGAGTTCTAAAGCAGTCATTTTACTTGCCCCTCCATTAGGGAGGAACCAAAATAAGATTACATCGACATTGTCCAATACGGTAAGCTCTACAAAAAACTAAGTTGGTAAACAATTCACGGAGGTATTGGTAATGTACAGTTTTAATAATATGCGGGTTAGGTAAATACCCTCATTTTCATGACACTTTCCAATTTGGTCCACGCATGCCTGTTACATCCGAACAGCTTTCCGGTTATTACGTATTTCGAAGTACGCATGTCAGCTCTAAGTCTGCGAGCGGACTTAATACACAATCTTTGTAATCATTATCCGACGATGGTTTGTTAAAGGCGAACTCATCTTTGCTGACTCTGGGTTTTTGTGCTACGAAGGCGACTATTTCTGCGGCGTACCTGCAAAATGGATACGGGAACTGTGTCAAACGTATCTGATGGTGGAAACTGTACGTCCGTTGGAACGGTAAATAGTAGTCTTCCGGTGGGAATTTTCACCGAAGAACAACTTCGTAACGGTGCAATTGCTATACCAGTTTTGGTTTTGGTTTATTCCCTCTATGGTTTAATGATATCATGTGACCGTTATTTTGTGGCTGCAATGGAACGTATTTGTGAACGTAAGTATATGGTTTTATGATAGCATAATGTGTTTAGAAGTCACTGTGACCAGCAATGTATCTTACGTGCGCAAACCATTGTACGAACCTGGCATCGTAAGCCATAATATCCCTTGTCTTAACCGTTCGTTGAACCCAGTGTCCAATCAACATTAGATATACGGTATTATTTTCTTTAACTATGTCACTTCCTCCATTCTCTTCATTTTTCATTCATTTTTTCGTACCACCCGTATATTTTTCTCAAACCTAATTTCAATGCAGGAAACAGATGTTGTTCAATTCTGCATATGCACACAGTTCCTCATCTCAGCTGTTGAACATCGACACATGCACCACGATGTCTCGTGATTTTAACTTGTTTGTTTTCGTGGACATGCTATTCCGGGATATGATTTGTTCAACATGAGAAACGGAGTTAGTTAATGACTATGATATCATCGAAAGTTGTCGTTCAAATGTATGTAAATAACTTCGGATTGTGTTGTGTATAAATTAGCATATATTGACTTTACCAACATATGGACGAAAAAAAAACCAATCCAAATATTTTTTTAAAAGTTTCAGAACTCCTTCATTGTGTACTTGTATGGTAATATTGATAACATACACTGAGTACGAGATGTCTATCATTTGCATGAAAATAAGTATTCACGTTTGACCATTACAGTTCATTGAAAAACTATAGATTTCTCGACGTGTAAAACACCAGTATTGCTTGAATGACCACAGCAATATCCCACGCTATCAATACATCACATGTCTTCTATAATTCAAAACCATATTTACAGATATTACTTACTATACTGATTTGTATAATATGTAATGCCATTTTGGCATGTACTCAACTTAACACACAACTTACTGATAATACGACCATATGACGAAGCTCGGAGAAATGCTGCTGGTTAATAAACTATTTTCTACACTGATAAAGTTATATAGAATGGTTGTAGGTATGGAGATACATTTTAGTAAAGGAAGAGAAATTGAACCACATACCTTAATCTATTTACTTCTCTGTAAAAAGAACGCCGAACGACAGAATGACTAAAAACCTATAGTAAAAACTTAAACTTGATACATTAACGAATACAAGTATATAAAACATGTTGCAAGACAAGTACGTTTAGGTACATATAACTTTATGGCAACTTACCAATTAACCTAAGTTTACATTTAATAACACCTTATTCGTCCAGCGGGAAGTGCGTCTATAAGTCAAATGTTCATTGGTTTGAACATAGACGTTGGAGAGAGAGAGAGAGAGAGAGAGAGAGAGAGAGAGAGAGAGAGAGAGAGAGAGAGAGAGAGAGAGAGAGAGAGAGAGAGAGAGAGAGAGAGAGAGAGAGAGAGAGCGAGCGAGCGAGCGAGAGAGAGAGAGAGAGAGAGAGGGGGGGAGGGAGGGAGGGAGGGAGGGAGAGGGAGAGAGAGAGAGAGAGAGAGAGAGAGAGAGAGAGAGAGAGAGAGAGAGAGAGAGAGAGAGAGAGAGAGAGAGAGAGAGAGCGCAGCACACTGTGGTATTTTCTTTGAAGCGACGTGGTTGATTGGATTATATTATCACTTTTTAAAATTGACATTGTCTATGATTAAAATCTCATTTTGACAAGAGCTAAGTCAGACTGATAGGTCGATGCTCGACTTCCCGTATGTCATTGTGTTTTCTTACTATTCAATATCTTAACAAATGTGATGATTTCAGCCGATTTTATCAGTAACGATGGCGAAAATTGATAATCTGTAACATAACTTGACCGAGTTAACCCAATACATGACATATATACGACAATAGCTAGACCAGTACACATGTTATCACAAGGCTGCCTGACAGAATGGTCAGTCGCAGAACACAAAATGAACACGAATTATTGCCATGGTAACCATTCCATAGTCTTGTATGCTTGTCTCTCTCCAACTTCTATGGTTTGATGAGGTCATTTCGTCATATAACATATGGAGGTCATATCCTCCACAGCTCCAAAGCAAGTTGTGACACATTGCAAAAAAAATGGGCGGGGCGTTTTTTTTCCTACATTATGAATTAACGATGTCAGCAAAATTCATCAAACAGACGTATGGCAGTTGTAAACTCGAAATTAATACACGTTTGAACGTAGATTTAAGAATTCCCCAAAGCACACCTTACGTTTTAGACTATCCATATGTGCCAGCGCGAAATCCAACTTTACATACCCTGCCATCATTTAAATGGCAAACACGCACGCACGCGCGCGCGCACACACACACACAGACAGACAGACAGACAGACAGACAGACAGACAGACACATGTTTTAAGTGAAGTTAGATTTAAAAGTCTTCTGCGACGGCAATGTTCTGTCGCAATGTTCTGAGTGCCACATTCTATTGTAGCATTTACTTATGGCAGCAATTACATCCATTCACTTTTTGACAGTCATGTAGATCTTCAACGTGGCTAAAAAGAATTGATCAAGTTAAGAAGTAATGGTCATGCGCAAAACAGAACGTGACTTCCGTTGTAGCATGCAAGGCCTTGTCTGTCTGTCTTACAAAGAACTTCGTCACACAAAGAAATTACAGTCGGAAAACCAGACATATAGAGCGCCTGTGATAGATCCGGGAATTATTTTGAACTAAAAGTGAAAATGGTTTAATTTTAAAGCAGACAGTGAATTGAACAATTATGGCGTTGAAAAAAGTTGTGTGTACATATAGAAGGGCTAACATTGTAGCGGCATACATGGACACGCTGTTATTTGTTGTTATATATTTGTAAATGACAGCTGTTCAGCCTCACAGTGTCAAAGTTTGATAGGATGATACCCACACTTCCTACCTAACAGTTTGAGAGTGGAGTCTATATCTGGATGATGATTTTACTCCAGGTCGTAAATGAAAGTGGAGTGTCTATACTTATCATGTATATGAGTCATTTTTTTAATATGGCGATGTTGGTATACAGAATTACATCTACCCCCTCCCCTTACTAGAAAGCTTGTATAAACATGTATCAGTAAAACATTAGTCTAACCACATACATGTTCTTGCTGTGAGTTCCTATTTATGTATGTATGTATGTATGTATGTATGTATGTATGTATGTATGTATGTATGTATGTATGTATGTATGTATCCGTGTGTGTGCATGTGTGTGTATGTATGTATGTATGTATGTATGTATGTATGTATGTATGTATGTATGTATGTGTGTGTGTGTGTGTGTGTGTGCGTGCGTGCGTGCGTGCGTGTTATTCATTCATTCATCCATATATTTCAATGCTATCATGTTTTAAGTGCCCTTCAATATGGGCGAGTTTATTAAACTGTCATGCAGTAATGTAAAGGTTCAAACCTCGTATAGTGTACATTTACGTACCCTTACAATTAAGAGCAGAGTCGGAAGGATACAAAGACCATCTGTCAACAATCCCGAAATAATGTGCCCTTAGATATATGAAAAGATACAAAAAAATGCTCCAAGTTAGTCAAGAAAAGTCAAATGCACAGGTACTGGTACGAATGAACTGAAGAGTTGTTTGAAATCGACACTGGACATTCTTATTTTAACTTTGAAGATCTATATATATCAGAATCACAGGTATATATATTTCAACCATTTCACAAAGACATTATAAGAGATCAACGTGTATCTTCCTGATGCCATAGCAACAGTTCTACAACTCAACATACGGGTTCTACATCACATCGTATATATATATAAACTCAACATAAAAGTCAAGCTTATTGCCCCCCTGCACTGACTTCTGCGTAGGATTATTTCAAAAGTGCAGTTCTTATCTTATCATGGGTGTTATGTTGGAGAAGAAAAAAACACCCACACATTCCATCGACTATTTCCATACAGGACATTGCATTCTATGAATTCTGTACAATTCAAATACCTAGTAGCTATTCGCTTAATATACCAAGTATACACTGACAGATATAAATTTACCTGTACATATTGGCCTAGGTTTATAATACGACATATGAGTAGCTAACATATGGTGTTTCTTTTGAAGTGTACACATGTTTTATGCTCAGGGTGGGATGCGTATTTTTAACCTTCATAACCAATCATTTACATGAGTGTTATGCCCAAGGTTCCAGGCTGGTTGAGTAAGCTTATACGAAGAGGTAACTCAAATTACACCATGTTTCGGATATACTTTAAACGATGAAATTAAGAGAGGGCATTTGTTTGAGATTGTGGTTTATTTCCGTCCTTTTTACGATTCAATGAGAGTTTCAGAACACTCTATTTCGATTCAAAAGATGTACATTAATAAAAGATAATAATATTAATATTAATATGCACACCTTCGCCTATTGCAGTCAACGACCATGTAAATTGGTCAATGGATGAATAAATAAATAAATAAATAAATAAATAAATAATATAACATCATTGGGGAGCATGAGAAATGAGACCTTTGACGGTGTTAAACGCCCCGTTTAGAAGTCGGATGATACCACAGTAGTTAAAGGGATTTCCTTGGAGCAATTCACAGTATACAAATACAATTTCTTGCAAGATTCACAGAAAATGCCCCGCTCGCCATTATGAAGAGGTCTTACAAGGATCATAGGAACTGGTATATATATACTATAGCACAGGATGAGATGTTACTATAACAAAGTGGCTGCTGCTAATATTATATCATTTAACATATTTTGTGTATTGAAATCGAGCGTTTTCTCAGATTTGCATAATTTGAGACTTCGAATCTCAGTGGTTGTGGTCTTTCCAGTGAATGCCATCTTGATAATAACATGATTATAATATGTAACCATACATTATGAACATTCAAGTTTGTCATAAAATGACCCGATGTAAAACGTAACCCTTCTCCAACCTCCTCTTCTAAAATGTGACCATCCTGCTGGCACGATTCCCCCCCCCCACTCCCCCCGCCCCATCACCACCGTAGTTACTGAAAGTTCCAGTAGCCAATATGGGATAGCAGTGTAGGACGTACTTGTCTAAGATTTATTGTACCCGGACAATTGGAAAGAACAACTACTAAATCAAACTATTAAACAGTACAACACATTACAGTCAAACAAACCAAGATTAAATTAACGGTGTCATATGGCCATAACAGTTGGTAAATTATCATTGCGACTTTTTATGGTGTTGCGATACATTCATTATTAGTACATGTATTTAAGATGGCTAATTTATACATACTGAGCAGTTTTGACATTTCTAGTAGAATAAAGTTGCGGTAGATGCTATGCAATGTGTTCGTTTATACGTGGCAAGTTTATAGGAAATAGGAAAAGAGTACATACACCTGTACATCGACTACACAAGCTGCAGGTAGTTGGGGGTGGATCGTCTTAGTATAATGTTGTGTATATTTATGTCATAGGGCCAAGTGACGTCCACTACACGTGGTTGACCACAGGAAACCTAGATATAGTTTGCTTTATCATTATTATTTAGATGCTGTATAGACATAGTATAGTTTAGTATACAGACACATATATACACGTATGTAATGGAAGTGATACATGGTGTTTATGGTATTTTCATTTCCTCATGCGTAGATTGTTTGCATGTATAGATGTATGTATGCACATTTGTGCGTGTATGTATGTATGTATGTATGTATGTATGTATGTATGTATGTATGTATGTATGTATGTATGTATGTATGCATGCATGTATGATGTATGTATGTATGTGTGTGTGTATGTATGTGTGTATGTATGTATGTATGTATGTATGTATGTATGTATGTATGTATGTATGTATGCATGCATGCATGATGTATGTATGTATGTGTGTGTGTATGTATGTATGTATGTATGTATGTATGTATGTATGTATGTATGTATACATGCATGCATGATGCATGTATGTATGTATGTATGTATGTGTGTGTGTGTGTGTGTGTTTGTTTGTTTGTTTGTTTGTTTGTTTGTTTGTTTGTTTGTAACACGGTTTCTGGGCTGACTGTGGGTTGAAAATTATATTGCATAGTACATTCGTTGGTATGTACAATGTACATTCACACAATTCATTTGTACAGTAAGATACAAACGTGTGTTTACCGTTTATACCAGTATTGAGATTTGGTCACAACCTTTAACTTCAATCTGTACCATTTATAGGACTTAATTTGCAAGAAGATGTGGCTGGGGCGACTTTTATGGCATTTGGAAGCTCAGCACCAGAGTTTCTTACCACATTGATCAGTGAGTATAACATGAGACCAGAATAATATTGCTTTGGTGACTCTTATATTTTGTTTTTCCTTTGCTAGATATGAACGTTATTATTTTGACAGTCACACCTTCTGATCTAGTTTGGGTTTTTACTTTCTTTGATATTTTGGATAACAATTATTGTTTTGAAGCATTTTCACTTGTAAAGTGTAAGTTTTGAAAGAGATAACCAAAACTTTAAGATTCTGATGTAAAATTTATCACATTTGAAAATAACCCAAAATAGATCCGAAGGTACGTGTTTAGTCTACTGACCAATTATGTCCTATTAATGTTTCTTTTATTATTATTTTTTTTTACAAAAACAGAAATAAAGCAAAAAGTCAAAATGAAATTGCTGTTTTGTTGTAAGTGGAAAACAATGTCAGGTTACTACATGTAAATATCCACTGTAGCGCCACAGTCAAATAAGATGTAGCCAAAGAACGTCCCAAGCAATGATATGAAGTTTCATTTTCACCTTTTGATTTGCAATTTACAGGTGTATTAATTGGTAGTGGTGACATTGGATACGGAACTGTCATTGGATCTGCTGCATTCAACGTTTTACTTATTCCGGGAGTATGTGGACTTATTACTGTAAGTTACACACAAAAAAATGGTCACCAGCATTTATTCGATATTATGGGTTGATTCAAATGATCTTTTCTACCAGTGTAAAGACAAACACAGAAGACTAGAGTATCAATAACGAACGCCAATCAAATCAAATATCTATAACTCGTTTCACAACATAAGTTTACGCCCGATCTGTGAGATAAAACACCCTATCTGGGCACATCACTGGGTAGATCTAAACGTATACACGTGTATAGGATTTCTACCCCATTCGTATTTTCATAGCCTAACGACATTCGAAAACTTATCGAAGCTCCTCTCTCTCAAGTCGCTCCAAGGCAAAACTTTTATTGATATATTAAACTAGCTAGAAGTTATTCCCAAGTAGTTACCAGCAGGTTTCTTGTTCGATAAATGGTACACACATTCATTCTTCCTATCGCTGTTCAACCTTTTTCTAGAAATAGGTTATAAGGTACATGCCTAGCTTGTTTCTAACCTACAGTTACACCTGTCCAGTACACCAGCTGTTTGCGATAGCGATACTGCATTGTAACACTCTTATGGCTAGTTAAAGATTCTCATCAATCAATTATTACGACTCCATGCTAACAATTATTCAAGTATCTTCAAATCATGATTTTTTATGAAAATATGACTTTTCCATTCAGTCTGTACTTGAGCATGCAGTCAACAGAAGCAAACAGTCTACACGCGGACGTGCAGTCGGAACTTGGGCGTGCAACCGACATTTAGATCCATTTACCCAGGCGTGCAGTCGACACTTAGACCCACTTATCCAGGCGTGCTGTCGACAATTAGATCCACTTATCTAGGCGTGCAGCCTACACTTAGACCCACTTACCCAGGCGTGCTGTCGACATTTAGATCCACTTACCCAGGGGGGGGGGGGGCAGTTAACACTTTGAAATATAGTCGCGATCGACAGCTGAACATATAACCGACACCAAGGGTATGCAGTCGCTACACTAGCGTTAATACAAGTATATACAATGCGTATGGTAGAATGCATTTAAGACTGTCGTCTGTCGATGACAAATGATAACAAATGGTGAAAGTGTTAAACAAATAAGTAACAAATACAGTAAATTATTTCTTTCATATCTTATACTTTTTATCGATTTTCTCTTAGGTTGGTACATTACAATGGTGGCCAATAATGCGAGACTCTGCATACTACGCTCTTGGTGTTGGTGTTATAATAATCATGATAATCGACATGGTTATTCAATGGTAAAAAAATCATTATTTTTCACCCCATTCCATACATTTGTATTCTGGAATGTTTTAACATTGTCCACACAAATCAAAATACGTGACGTGTTGTTTGACCATGATTATAGTCAAAGTTTCCCAAGAACTGGTGAAATTGTCTATACATACTAGATTTATGGTGAAAGGAATTAAAACAACGACATTATTGCACTTGATATGACCACATTATATGAGTGTGACACACACTTAAATCGCTTTACCTGCATGGGTGCCACAAGTTATAAATTTGTATCTGGCAACTTGATATGACCACTTTAAACGAGTGACAGTGTGGCAAACACTCAAATAGCTTTATCTGGGTACCACGTTATAAATTTGTATCTGGTAACTTGATTATGACCGAGTGTAACACACACTCAAATAGCTTTACCCGGGTGCCACAAGTTATAACTTTGTATCTGGTAACATGATATGACCACTTTAAACGAGTGACAGTGTGGCAAACACTCAAATAGCTTTATCTGGGTTCCACAAGTTATAAACTTGTATCTGGTATTTGTACTCTCTGGTAAATGAGCACTTCTGTGATGTTAAATCTGCTATTGGCGCACCGCTGGCTTTTCAGCAGTGCATCGAGAAAGATTGTATTTATCCATTATGCCACGAACACGGACACAACGATGCACTGTTATCGAAATACATTGTCGTCCAGCAAGCAGACAGCAAGTCATTTCTGCTAATGATTAAAATAGAGTATATTGCCGTATTCAGAAAAAATGCATACAAAGAGTACAATGAATGTAAACGTATTTTGAAAAACTATTTCCTCAACAGTTCCAGGTATGAATCGTTCATCCTCGTTCATACTATTTCCTCAATCGTTCCAGGTATGAATCACTCATCCTCGTTCTCATGTATAGCGGATATATCTTGTTAATGTATCACAATCGGTATCTTAGTGAAGTTGTACCACCAGAAGTAGAGTCACGCCTGTGTTGCATACAACAAGATTCAACAGAAAAAGAATCCAACCACCTTAATTCAATTAATAATACCTATAATAGCGTTGATGGCGATGTGACAGAACCTGGAATGAATGGTACCAATAGAGATCAAAATCAAATTGAAGCTTCGAAGACGGAAGAGGATGGTGAGTTATCTTTCAGATAATGGTGACCTCTAAAGTCGAATGGTATCATATATTGATACAGCTCTTGGGTTTTACCTTATAGATCACAGCGGGACAGACTTAGTTCATTATGTTTACGAACAAACAAATACATATTTAAACAACTACAAAATATATCAACCCTGACAAACATGAACAGATATATTTGATTTTTTTCATAAACATAACTGACCCCGCCTGTGTCCAGATATGAATGTATTTTAGACTCATATAGATTCATCGGTGTGGGGTATGTATTAGTTGATGCGTGCATTATAAACCTTGGATCAGCACTCCAGTCGGTGCCGGTATAGTTATCATTGGTATTTGCACTGCAGTGCAATATTTATAATACTGAAAGTAGTATTGTAGACTTATGGAAACATTATGGGAGAGTAGGAGTATTTATACAAGGTTCTCATAGAAAGTGACGACCATATCCCAGGGAACCGTTCAGTCCATTCTCTGTAACTTTATCGAATTACATTGTATGTGGTTCCGTGTTAAGATGAACTAAATTCGTGTTTTTGTGTCTTGCTTGATTTAGAAAAACCTGTGCAGTATTATTCGCCATTTACGATACCCGATTCGTTTTTTGATCGATTTCTGTGTGTATCTGGCTTTCCAATGCACTTTGCTATGTACCTCACTACACCTAACTGTCGGAGACCGGAGTGGGCTAACTGGTATATAGTAACGTTTCTTACATCTACTGTTTGGATGGGCGTTTTTTGCTATATATCCATATGGATGGTTAAGATAATAGGTATGTCAATGAAAAGGTTACCTTAACTTACAAGACAATACGTTCGTACCTGTAATTATAGTACATAATGAACTTTCTGAGCTTTTTCTAACTACACATTCGACACATGTGTGATTCTAAACTCTTCGGTTCAATCTGTAGTGATTCTAAAAACTATTTGCCTAAATGAGTTATATCGTAAAGTTGTTGTACTTTAAGAAGTGAGACCACTCAGAGTAAATGGTGGTGCAAAGAAGCATTGATTTACAGAGATCAGTTATTAAGTGAAGAGAAACAATGAAAATATTGTTGTTTTTGGCAAATAGGGAATTTTGGAAAATTATGATGTTGGATTTCAGTATACCTGATTACAGTATATCTCAACTACCAACAACAAGAAAGCAATTAAGTAGACAAGATGTGACTCAAATTGATAAGTACTTGAAGTGAAGACCCGGAATATTCCTTGTCAAAACATCACAAGAACTGTTCCCACACCATGTTGTGTCTCATAATTTATGAATAGCCAGCTTGGTGTATAATGCCCCGATATTGTATCTGACTTTGTTTGCCTATTCCCCCCCCCCCCACCCATCCATTTCTCACCATTGATTGCCTACCATTATATCCAAATAGGTTATGTGGCAGGAATTCCCCATGTGATTATGGGCCTAACGTTTCTGGCCATTGGTAGTAGTTTGCCTGATCTTATTCTGAGTATCCTAGTCGCAAGAGAGGGTAGGTCAAATCAATTGTTCCAAAGTACGAATCAGTGAATGGATTGCCTCTATTGTGAATATAAAGCTCTGTAAAACTATAGTTTAATTAAGGGAAAGGGATGCCTTGAAAATTCACTGTGTTTAGTAAAACCTGGATATTAAATGAGACAAACTGCCATGGTTTCATTCACTCTCACTTATCAGTACAGAGTTGTCATTGATCACTAGAACTCAGACGGAGGTGACGTACAGGCCTTGGAAGGAAACTTCCGTTAAACATAATGTCGACTGTTCGTATCGTTATACAGTTACAATAACAGTAGAAACAGTCTACAACAGGCTTAACGGAAGTTGCTTAGCAAGGCCTCTACGTCACTTCCGCCTATGTTCTGATCGATGCCAGTTCCTTACTGATAAGTAAAAGCACAGACAAGCCTGTGATAAAGGTGAATGAGACCGACATCCAAGTTTCATTAAATACAGTGAATTCACAAGGTGTCCCTTTCCCTTTAATGTCACATTAGATTTCGATATTACCCTTAAAATCATACAACAATTGGTAATCCAGGACTAATAAACACTCTTGTGATTCCTACTGACTCGAGGGGTAGTATACGTGGTGGGAGATTTGCTTTACATTGTATGTCGTCGCTTATATCCTCAAGTCGAAAAAGTCAACGTGTCATCTGTCACATGCATTATTACAGTGAAAATGATAGTTTATTAGATTCATGTCCAAAAGGTGATTTTCAGGATTGACTAAGAGAGGAAAGTGGGCCACAGACACAAGATGGTTCCCTCACAAGATCACACAAATGAGTGCAAAAAAACGATAAAGCCGAAATATAGTCAAGCGGTCTACTGGTATGTTTGGTCTAATGCATAATGTGATGGCATTCCATATTTGAATTATTCTGTTTCTTTTACAGGTCATATCGACATGGCATTGGCCAATGCTATTGGAAGCAACGTCTTTGATATATTAGTGTGCCTGGGTTTACCAGCCTTAATATCAGGGATCATCAACACCATGGCTGGTACCCCTCCATTTGTGATTGATAGTATAGCTTTAATGTACATAACTATTATGCTGTTAATAGCAATTGCATTAAATGCTTTCTTCATTGGACTCAATGGCTGGAAATTAACCAAGAAGTTAGGGGTTCTATTACTATTTTTGTATGTAGTCTATATTGGAGTATCTGTCATATTAGCATATGTCATGATTTTAACTCCGAACTGTTAGGATGACGACGACACCACCACCACCACCACCACCACCACCACCACCACCACCACCACCACCACCACCACCACCACCAACAACAACAACAACAACAACGTTAACAACAACAACATATTGAAATAGTGACAAGTACACTGTGATTGGTTTACAGCAGTTCATCAGTGAAAATTGTTTTGTATGTCTGTTTGTTGGAGTCAAAATTCATTTACTCAAGAGTTAAGAATAACTTCAAATAATTTTAATTTATTTCAAGTGTCGACTGATAGCATATCATTGCAAGTGCGCCATGACTAACATTCCGGCGTCTAATAGCAAATAAGATATTATTTCCTAATATTTTTCTAAGGGGGCTTGTCACTACAAGTCGTTAAATAAACATTTAGTTCATGTGTTCGGCTTAATGAAATAAAATGTTGGGGAATAATATAACTATAACATAATGAAAATCGGTATAATATTTGCGATTTGGAACGTTTTGACTCATATTTCGAGAATGACAATGCCAATGACGTAGACATGGGTTGTCGTTACGGTGACGTACAACGACCAGGGTATACAAACCGTATTTCCTGGTCAAAGACGATAACATGGCTTGGAGTATGGTATAAAATGCTATAAAACGTAAATTAATGTATGTGTATGTGTGTACAGTGACAGTTTGGAACAGAAAATTGTCGTCACGCACACTATGTATAAATAATGTAATATGTTGATGTATCCTTGATAATTTAACACATCTACCTATATTTCAGATTTTCTCATTTACCCTTTCATACTCATTGCAGCTGATGTACATTATAGGATGCCAGAAGTTCTGTTCATAGAATGTTAGTTTGTCTTTGTTTCTACTTGTACTCTTAGGAATATGTTTGAGATATTAATCTGATATGTATGTAATTATGTATGTATGTATGTATGTATGTATGTATGTATGTATGTATGTATGTATGTATGTATGTATGTATGTATGTATGTATGTATGTATGTATGTATGTATGTATGTATGTATGTATGTATGTGTGTGTGTGTGTGTGTGTGTGTGTACGTACGTACGTACATATGTATGTGTGTGTATTGTATGTATGTATGTATGTATGTATGTATGTATGTATGTATGTATGTATGTATGTATGTATGTATGTATGTATGCTCAAGTAACAAGTAATACAGTCCTTATTATTCTTTACGTTTATTTGACTAGTGAACGAGGATTTGTCGTCGATCTCTAGGCACCCAGTGGAGTGCGAAATATTCACAAATGATACAAGAACGGTGCTCCAACTGAGGTCCTAGATTTTCAAGGTCTTATATGTTAAAACTGTTATCGAGTTTATTTAAGCATAGGGGTATTAAAGGTAGTAAACGACATTGTAACACAAGAAAATGACATGTTTAGTTATAGTCTATATTAGTTAGTATTATCAAAGGCATTCTATATGTAGATGTAGGCCATGTCTATAAAGTCCACGCAATCTTTAACGGGCTTTCCTTTTCTGTGATAATAATTCTGATATCAAAATACAAGTACATGTAATTTGATATGTATTTTAATATTCACAAACAGAATAAAGAACACAGCGACAGCAAACTTCATCCCTGTTGATTTGTTCAATTCTAGGCATCTTAATCTCTCCTCTAGATAGTGCACGTGTGATAAAGAATCAATTGACATAACTTCAGAACACAGCTCGTTGATTTAGAGTAATAAAAAGTATATCATAATAAAGTTGAGATACCCTGGTCACCACCAACTGCTATAATTTGGTCGGTGCTGCCATGACGGAAATATTGTAAGAACAGTATTAACTCTTTTGCAGTTTTAAAGTTATTTCATCTTTTACCCTCCCCATTTTGTATTTGTCAGCTCTCTGGAAAATACATTGTAAACCCAAATTCAAATGTCTAATTACTGACTGTTGGCTAAGTGAATCCTTACAAATGCATGTATTAATTATAGAATTGACAACATTATTGACTACACAGGTTTACCATATTACACATTTAATAGTTACATAAGACATGCCCATCTATATTACAGCTGTATTCCACATATGTTACCAATTTGTTGTTTATGAGTCCAAATTTCCAAATACCGTTTTATACAAGGTGAGATTAATGGGGGTTGTATCGTAAAGCCACAGACTGTCTGTAATCAACCCTGGCCACTGGGCGTTTATTTCGGAAGTAGACTACTTATCGTTAGTTACTTTTGTCATAGATTTCAAAAACAAAAGAAACAACCCCCTTTTCAAATGTAGACAGCAGTCAGAGCTTGAAATAGAATTTTATGTAGTGTTACTCAAAGGATAAACGACAGCTGTTTACATGCAATCACATCACCTTACTTGACATCCAATCATACCATTCAATACCATATACATGTACCAGCAGCTCCAGTAGTTTTTTTGAAACGCAATACTATCATTGTTGTATTATTCTAAAAATGATATAATTACCTGATAGTTATGATTCGTTGCAAACTAGCAGAGCTTTAAATTTTGTTAAATCTTTTGAACATTTGGCAGACATCAGATCGATGATGGTAAGTATTAGGTATTCACGCACTGTCTAGTAAATCTATAGAATGTCCGGTTGATTGACCGGTTCAAGTCAATAAGAGAATCTCTGTAAAAGGATTTCAGAATACATCTCCCAGTTTGTTATCATATTGACTGACTGACTGACTGACTGACTGACTGACTGACTGACTGATTGACTGACTGATTGACTGATTGACTGACTGACTGACTGACTGACTGACTGACTGATTGACTGATTGACTGACTGACTGACTGACTGACTGATTTACTGACTGACTGACTGACTGACTGACTGACTGATTTACTGACTGACTGACTGACTGACTGACTGACCGACCGACCGACCGACCGACCGACTGATTGATTGATTGATTGATTGATTGATTGATTGATTGATTGATTGATTGATTGATTGATTGATTGATTGATTGGCGGATTGCTTGACTGATTGGTGGATTGATGGATTGATTGCGTAAGTGACAGACAGACAGACAGACAGTCAGACAGACAGACAGACAGACAGACAGACAGACAGACAGACAGACAGACAGACAGACAGACAGACAGACAGACAGACAGACAGACAAAAACAGGCAATTATTCCAAGATATCGTTTAACAAACCGACGATTTTACTCACTTGAGACAAACAACAACTGTTATTCATCGTTACCAGATATAATATTACCCATCGTTGGCCAGTTTCGTTTTTCAATCTCGGTTATACCGATCTACATAGTGTCCATATCAATGAGGATTGGGTATTTATTTTGGTTATGAAACATTTTATAATGGCTTCCTACTTGAAAAATCATCAACATGAAACAACAAGATTAATATCAAGTCCTTGTTTGTAATTCAATAAATTGTAAAAGATTAATAAAATGTGTAAAATGTATGTATTGTACATACAATAACAGACTTTTTTTTACACATTGTTTATGTTTTTAAATTTATTGAAATACTGACAAGACTTGGTCAATAATGTTGTTTCACATTCATTTTTCAAATAGGAAGTTGTGATAAAATTGGTTTATGAATTAAAAATCCAAAATATACACCCAATGCTCATCCATATGGCCACTTTGGGTTTACACAAACATGAGAATAACAAACGTTGTTTGTTCAGCTGAATCACTGGGCGGATACATATGGTTCAGAAAGTGGGACCGTAAAGGTATAACTTGAATAGAATGCATTGATACAGTATCAATCAAAGTATTAGGGACAGCCGTTAGCCAACAATCAAGTCATCCCAACTAGACGTCACGCGTCAACTAGACGTGTTATTTTACTCCTTTCACATGTTATCGGCCAAACATGTCTATTTATCATATCTCGGGACACACGTGTCTGTGGTTCCTCACTTTTATAATTAATCATACAAAGGCTTATTGTATTTTGTGTATAAAGACTCTCCGAGAGAAAATTTAAACAAACGACGAGTTAAAGTCGTCTGTCTGTCTGTCTGTCTGTCTGTCTGTGTCTGTCCATGATCCACAGAGTCCAAACCAAGCGCGCCCTCAATTGTTAACCTTACCGTGACCCGGGACAGCTGATTCCAGTGTGGTAACATGTAACATGTAACTGGGCCCGACTTTGCACCTTGCCCTGAGTACAAGGTACAAAGAGCGAAAGGCAAAGGGTCTCATGATAAACCTTTGACAACACCTCTGAATATATTCCCACACATCACCATGTCGTTGATTCTATCAGGCGTAAAAGTGATCGAATTTGCCGGTCTAGCACCAGGACCCTTCGCCGGTATGGTGTTGGCAGACTATGGAGCAGATGTGGTACGAATCGATCGGGTACAGCCACATATGGCAAACTCCGCTTTAACACGGGGAAAACGGTCTATAATGCTGAATCTGAAAGACAGAGATGGTATCAAGGTAGCCAAGAAACTTTGTCAACACGCTGATGTGGTGATCGAACCATTTAGACCAGGTAAAAGACAATACAATGTATATAATTTGTACTTAAAATTATGATTAACTATAACAAACAGTCAAATATAGTTATCTTTTCTACTGTAAATAAAACTTTAGAACTTAAAGTAAAAAATGTTCCCTGGGTTTGCTTAGTTTGTCTCTTAATGTCTTGCAATAATCATCAAAAATTGAGAAGTGCCTTCGTGATACAACATCAAGAGTTGGATGACAGATAACAAGCTGCAACTCAGCGATGAAAAAACAGAAGTCCTAGCTGGTCATACATTCCAAATTTGATAACAGTCCAAATCCTATCAGTGATATTCATATCAATTCGACAGTCATCATGCCAGTCACATTCGCACGCAACATCGGAGTTACATTTGACAGCACCCTTCAACTTCGAAAACACATTGTTAGCACCTGCCAAAGTATCTACTTCAACATCAGACGTATCGGACAAATTCGACAGTTCCTGTCTACAGAAACCTGCCTCAAATTAATTCATTCTATTCTTGCTGCCAAACTAGACTACTGTAATTCCCTATTGTATGGCTTACCAACTGCACAACTCAGTCTGTTACAGAGAGCCCAGAATAGTGCCGCTCGACTCATCACCTGCACCAAGAAGCATGATCAAATCACACCAATACTACAACAACTACACTGGCTTCCAGTCACTTACAGAATACAATTCAAAATCCTGCTGATCACATATAAAGCGCTACATGGAAAGACCCCACATTACATCTCCGACCTCATTCAGCAAAGTAACCCAGGCAGATCACTCCGTTCAAGCAACAAACAACTACTCCACATACCCAAGACCAGACTCAAATCATATGGAGACCGATCATTCTCACACTCATCTCCCACATTATGGAATCATCCCCCCTCCCCCCTTGACATTCACACAGCACCTACTGTTAACTTGATATCTTCAAAGCCAAACTCAAAACTTATCTATTCCAAAGAGCATTCATGTGAACTGGGAGCACCATTGGGCATCTTTTGATGGATATCAGGCACTTTATAAATTTGTGTTTATTATTATTATTATTAAAAGTTGCATGTTTTTGTTTTTTGCATAAATTAATGTCTTCTTCACTTGCCGACACGATTTCTCTCTGTTCCTTGACTTCTTTTATTAACCGGAGTCTTCTTTAGAAGTGCACTGACACGCTTAAAACACAGGTCTGTAATACAAATTCAGGCTAAAATTATTCTATTTCCAAAATTTTGTTTACTTTCACTCACTATTATAAGTACAGTGGCATTTTAAAGTTGTCAGCCAAAGACAACCCAAAGTAGAAATGATGGAACAACCTAAGCTAGCTCCTCTCTCAGTGGTCAAGTTGAGATTTCAGCTGATTATACCTATTTTTAAAATTATAGATCCATGTTTTTACAAGAGTGTCAGATAACTTTAACTCAGAATTACTGGTAGATATTTCAATGACCAAACCTAGACGTTCAGTAGTTCACCTTACATTTACTGTCAATAGTGTCATTAAATTAGAAGTATATTTTTGTTAAAGGTGTGATGGAAAAACTTGGATTAGGACCAGATGAATTAGTAAAGATTAATCCTAGGCTTATCTATGCAAGGATGACTGGATTTGGACAGTCTGGAAGGTACTCACAAATGGCAGGACATGACATCAATTATCTAGGCTTGACAGGTTGGTATTACAGTGTTGTCTGTCTGTCTGTCTGTCTGTCTGTCTGTCTGTCTGTCTGTCTGTCTGTCTGTCTGTCTGTCTGTCTGTCTGTCTGTCTGTCTGCCTGTCTGTCTGACTGTGTCTGTCTGTCTGTCTGTGTCTGTCTGTCTGTCTGTCTGTCTGTCTGTCTCTGTTTGTTTGTTGTTTGTTTGTCTGTCTGTCTGTCTGTCTGTCTGTCTGTCTGTCTGTCTGTCTGTCTGTCTGTCTCTGTCTGTCTGTCTGTCTGTCTGTCCACCCATTCATCCACCTGTGTATGTATAAATGACATAATATTTTATGTAATTTAATGATATCTAATGTTGGTTTCAATGTGAGCACATAACCATTGACTTGTTCTGTTAGGTCTTTTATCCAGACTGGGAAGACATGATGGAAAGCCAACACCTCCATTGAATCTTATGGCTGACTTTGCTGGTGGTGGATTGATGTGTGCTATGGGTGTAATACTAGCACTACTAGAAAGGACTAAAAGTGGTCTTGGCCAGGTTATTGATGCAAACATGGTAGGTACTAAAGTGCATGGATTGGTACATATGATATGAGCATAAAGAGTGACATGTTAAACAGTGGTGTCAATGGACAGAAGCAATGGTGTCTATAAACAGATTGATTGCTATGGGTACAGATATGTAGTTGTTGGCAAATAAACAGTGGTAGGTACAGGCATAGACAACTTGCTATGGGTACAGATATGTAATTATTGGCAAATAAACAGTGGTGGCTATAAACAGGTTGATTGCTATGGGTACAGAGATGTAGTTGTTGGCAAATATACAGTGGTAGGTACAGGCATAGACAACTTGCTATGGGTACAGATATGTAATTATTGGCAAATAAACAGTGGTGGCTGTAGACAGATTGATTGCCATGGTACAGATATATAGTTATTGGCAAATAGACAATGGTGGCTATAGACAGATTGATTGCCATGGTACAGATATGTAATTATTGGCAAATAAACAGTGGTGGCTGTAGACAGATTGATTGCTATGGGTACAGAGATGTAGTTGTTGGCAAATATACAGTGGTAGGTACAAGCATAGACAACTTGATATGGGTACAGATATGTAATTATTGGCAAATAAACAGTGGTGGCTATAGACAGATTGATTGCCATGGTACAGATATGTAATTATTGGCAAATAGACAATGGTGGCTATAGACAGATTGATTGCCATGGTACAGATATGTAATTATTGGCAAATAAACAGTGGTGGCTGTAGACAGATTGATTGCCATGGGTACAGATATGTAGTTGTTGGCAAATATACAGTGGTAGGTACAGGCATAGACAACTTGCTATGGGTACAGATATGTAATTATTGGCAAATAAACAGTGGTGGCTATAGACAGATTGATTGCTGTGGGTACAGATGTGTAATTATTGGCAAATAAACAGTGCTAGCTATAGACAGACCAATTGCTATAAAATCAGGCAGGTATAAACTTATGGATATATAATACAAAATGTAATAGAGACAAGTATATACAGTAAGTCAAGCTATGAATAATTAGTAGATGTAATCTTATAGTGTTTTTGAATCGTAAAATGACACCGCATGTTGTAGGTTTATTTTACTGATAAACCAGATGTTAGCTATTTATATCCATATCAACATGGTATACAACCAGTATCTTTGCACAGTAGTTATATATACATATATAATAGTTGATTATATCCTTTGCTGTCAGATGACTGGTTATTGATGTATGGTGTACAACTATAAAATGTCATTTCCTTACCCTTGAATCATGGTTTTGAACTCAGAGTATATAATTTACTTATATTTTGGTTAGCTTACTCAGTCTTTGTTAGCGCTATGCAATTCAATGGCATAGAATTGTCAAGCGTAGAATTATCCATGGCGTAGAATTGTCAGGTGACTGCTCCTCCAACCTTGAAAACACCAAAGTTATTCCATGTTAGGATCACTTCATCAAACGTTGAGTGAAAGAAACCATTGAGATCAAACAGCAATGCTAGTTACATCACAGGGACGAGGGGATGGAAATACAGGTAGCAACAGCGCCCTCATGTGGTCATGACAAGTCTATGTCATTGACCTGGATACACTAACAGCTAAAGAAGGTTGAGTGAACACTTTGAGTTTGAGAAAAAAAGATACATGTATAATGTAGTTTGGATAATTCTTATCTGTTTTCTCCACCTGTACATAATTTATCTATTTCTTTGGTAGAGTAAATTTACTATTGTAGGATATTGTGTACACAAAGAAAAGTGTATTTTAAACACACAGATTAACACACCAATCAGTCAAGTTTTACCCAAACATATCCTATCAACATGCCAGGACACACACATACAAGCGCACACGCACGCACACTCACACACACACACACACACACACACACACACACACACACACACACACACACACACACACAAAAATGTACATACCCACGCAAGCATGCACACACAGATACAGATATATACACACACAGATGCACACATACACCTATGCACATACAAATATACACACAAACCTATATATTTACATACACACAACACACACACACACACACACACACACACACACACACACACACACACACACATAGATGTACACATATACACACACTCATCACACACTTTTTGTATGCCCTGACAAAGTCAAAGAAATGTTTTCCCTTTTTTGTGCAGGTTGATGGTGCTGCATATGTAGGGTCCTGGATCTTCCATACAAGAGATGCGCCATACATGTGGCCATCGGATGAGATGGGGAAGAATTTACTGGACACTGGAGCACCGTTCTATGACACCTACAGAACTAAAGATGATAGATTTATGGCAATAGGAGCATTAGAACCACAGTTTTATCAACGACTTATAAATGGTAAGTTAGTCATCAAATCTTTGTTGTGAGGCAGGTACTTGGTTTCCTAAATTTGTGATTAGAATGTATTACTCCCAAACCAGAGTGACTATAGAGTTTCAATTAGTCAGCACGATGTACTACCAAACCAGAGTGACTATAGAGTTTCAATTAGTCAGCACAATGTACTACCAAACCAGAGTGACTATAGAGTTTCAATTAATCAGCATGATGTACTACCAAACCAGAGTGACCATAGAGTTTCAATTAGTCAGCACGATGTACTACCAAACCAGAGTGACTATAGAGTTTTAATTAGTCAGCATGATGTACTACAAAACCAGAGTGACTATAGAATTGCAATTAGTCAGCACAATGTACTACCAAACCAGAGTGACTGTAGAGTTTCAATAAATCAGCATGATGTACTACAAAACCAGAGTGACTATAAAATTGCAATTAGTCAGCACAATGTACTACCAAACCAGAGTGACTGTAGAGTTTCAATAAATCAGCATGATGTACTACAAAACCAGAGTGACTATAGAGTTTCAGTTAGTCAGCACGATGTACTACTAAACCAGAGTGACTATAGAGTTTCAATTAATCAGCACGATGTTACTACCAAACCAGAGTGACTATAGAGTTTCAATTAGTCAGCACGATGTTACTACCAAACCAGAGTGACTATAGAGTTTCAATTAGTCAGCACGATGTTACTACCAAACCAGAGTGACTATAGAGTTTCAATTAGTCAGCATGATGTACTATCAATCTTTTGCAATGTATTGAGTTACAGACAAGGACTTGGTCTATGTTGTTTTATATGTATTTTTCAAAGTAGGATTGTTTTATAAATTAAAAATCCAAATTAAATACCCAATCTCATCCATATGGCCAACTTTAACTCTATCGGAAACAACTGAGAGAAGTATGGAATCAAATCGGTCTTGAATAATCAAGGGATTTAACAATGATATTCAACTGTGTTATCCACTGAAGCCATTTTATCCTTGAAGGCCTTATTAGTTATTAGAATGGTTATACATGTTTGTCATTAGCACCCCCCCCCCACCCCCCCGCACCCAGTTCCATGTACAAGAAGATAACGTGAATGAAAAAGAAAGATGAGGTTGTCCTTGTATAAATGTGAAAGCTGTTTTCAGTATCTATGTCGTATTTCCTATCTTACAGGTCTGGGTCTTGCAGATCAAGACCTTCCAGGACAAATTGATCTTGATCGGTGGCCAGAGATGAAAAAAAGATTCGCTGAAATTTTTAGAACTAAAACTCAATCTGAGTGGTGTGATGTATTTGATGGGACGGATGCCTGCGTTACCCCGGTTTTAACACTAGAGGGCGCTGCACAACACTCACACAATCAAGCCAGGAAGATGTTCCTCACCAATGAGGATGGTAATCCCGAACCAAGGCCTGCACCAGCATTGTTACGCACGCCAGGTGTCAATCATGTCAAACCTAACCCTCTGATTGGTCAACACACTGAAATTGTACTTAAGGAAGTTGGGTATAACCAATCAGAAATTGATGACTTAATTAAGAATGAAAGCATTGGATCTGAGAAAGTCAAGTCTTTGTTATAAATCTCTATACAGTGGAATATTGATTATCCATACCTAGTGAATGATCCAATATTTTTCTACATGCAGTTTTCTATAATTCAATCAATTATCAAGGAAAACAATGTTTTTTTGATTGTACTTGACAGTTTCTTAATATTAGCTACAGCACAAGGTTGTAGTGTTTTTAATGTTATATTTGTCACATGTGATCAACTATGTGGCTTGTGTCTGTAGGATGTAATTCTTGTGCTTTTATTTCACATTATTTCAATTTCTGTTCACCTTATCTTGAAAGTTTCCATTCTCATCGCAAACAGAGTGGTGAAGTCATGACCATTTCGAACATATTACCCATGACCAAGTCCAAGTTTATGATGTTGATAATGAAATGAAGGCTTGCATGGTAAACAAGATGTTGTAACTATGTATAAACCAAGGTGTACACAAAATACAGGATTTACGACACTGGTAATCAAGCCTTCAGTTTACTATGATAGACACAAACTAAATCTATTGTTCTTCAATGTGGTAGATTACACAAGTGTGTGATAGTGGTTCCTCTGTTGTGTGAATCTAATCACCCTGTGATCAACATAGTATAAATATTGTAAGTCCCAAAACAGCACTGCTAAACTTACTTTTCAGCTCTGCCTCCCTACTGGGACTATCATTACACCAATGTCCATTCAAAAGCTTATCACTGTTGTATCAACATGTTGCCACAGTAGTTTTAGTTACTACCAGAGTAATATTTTCAAGCCATTCAATCTGTGTCTGTATCATTGGTGTTCAAACTATCAGTCAAGATGGTGAAAATCGGCACTATTTTCTTAATTTGTTTTAATTAGCTTGCACAAGCATAATTATGATATTATCCAATATTGTTATTTTTAATTCTGCTGAGTAAAACATGATTGACATAAGGGCCTTGTTAATTCAAAGACTGGTAGTAACAAAGCCCATATTATGTCGTGACTAATCTCTGGAATAATATCTTTAAAGTGTCGTGACCTTACACAACAAGGAAAATCTGTACAGTGGGAAACAAGCATGGCGAGTCACAAGATTCAAAACAACTTAAAAGTACAGTGTTGGTTCACAGAATGATTCTGCAGTTACAAAGACAGATTACGAAGGACAACCTTAGAAACCAGAGGGATCAGAGCTGATTTGCTGGAAGTGCACAGCCGTTTCCATGGACATATTCTTGTTGATTCAGCTGTGTTTTTTCAAAGTATCTACTTCGAAAATATGAGGACACACTTTGAAATTATATGAGGACAGATCTAGATTGGATATACTGCAAATATTTTTTCAGTCAACATGTTGTTGACATTTGGAACAGTTTACCAGGAAGGGTTATTGCTACTACATTAATTAATCATTTGAAAGCTTCTGTTGATAACCACTGCAGAACAGTATTAGAGGGTCTTTAAAAGCCTCATTGACTTCCTCATGTTACATTGATATCCCAACAAACTAGTTCCACTACAGCTCTGTAACAGTCTAGTTGTGTAACAGGGCTGTAGACATTTAGTGGTGTACCCAATGTTAAATTCATAGTAAATTCACAGTAATTTCACATCTGACAGCCTAGTTGTGTAACAGGGCTGTAGACATTTAGTGGTGTACCCAATGTTAAATTCATAGTAAATTCACAGTAATTTCACATCTAACAGCCTAGTTCTGTAACAGGACTGTAGACATATACCCTATGTTAAATTCATAGTAAATTCACAGTTATTTCACATCTAAAAGTCATTCAAGAAGTGTTGAAGAATCACCTTCAGTGTGAGTCTGACTCTTAGCTGTTGTGTGATATTATGAAATGACCATTTTGTTGGTTTTAAAAATATAAAGGTGAACCTTTCTGATAACCCCATGGAACTTTATCTTTGGGCAAGACTTTGAGAAACATTTTCCTCATGAATTTCCCAGATTGCAAAATTTAAACCTTAGGAGCAAAATTCTGCTAAGATTTAGAAATTAGGAGCAAAGTCAAATAATATACACACAGACTTAACCAAAAATCAGTTATCATATGTTGTCAACATTCCTTGTCACAAATGTCATGTTTATCTGTTACATTTGTAAATCAAAATAATCATCAATGTTGTTGAATGACAATGTTCATATTCATGTAAATAAATAGATTCCCCATTATCATGATAATTGTGATTACACTACCATAAAACGTCATGTTTAAATAAAAAAATATGAGTGAGCTTCAAAATTTGTCTGTCAAATACAACTAAACTAAAATTCTCACCGTTTTAAATGCCACTAAATTTAAAATGTCACCTGCTGAATGTGTAGTCTGTAAGGTACGCCATGATGGGGCACCCTCACACATCAGTGAGAGGAGGCCGGTGAGGGTGGAACGGCACGACGTATCTTACAATCTACTGAATGTGTAGCCATGGCAACTATATGATAACAGATAAATCGGTACATGTACTATATTTTGATTGACAAGTAATTATAGAGCCAATATTTGGGATAAATGTGCAATATTGACAATTTGAAAGTATTGAAGTATCAACGTAGAAGATACAAATATAAATTTCAAAAAATAAAGGGATGTCCATACCTGTACATTCTGTGGACATGTCCTAAGATGTGTGTGTGTTTCTGCAAGTATCATTTTTACGGAATTGATTTGCAATATTCAAATATTTTGTGAAATGTTTTATATAATAACTATTTACAATGGTTAGTTTTTCAAGAGTTACATTAACTTGATTTGTTCTGTCCAGTAAGCTGAATTCATTGGTAATGAATTAAACTATTTATTAACTAAGGGTTTTAATTTTGGACTGTTTTTGAAGGCCACTGGTATAATCTTAAGATTAGTCTGAAAGATCCAGTCCTTAATTGGTCCGCTTACGTAACAACTCACATATTACATAAACGGAAGCAAGCAAGAAGTTCGCTCAGCACCAGACGTACAAGCCTTATAAAGTGCACTGAATGCTACCAATACTAGGGTTCCTCAGTACTTTGATTGTATTGCTCCAAACGTGACCCTTGAATACGTACATGACAACCAGTATTGCTTGTATTTCATCTATACAGATAATGGATCATTTAGGCTTCTATAACCTCTACTTCACAAAGAGGAACACCAACAATTTTTATATTTTGAATAGAAAAAATGTAAATTTGTCAAGATATTTTTTATATCTCATCTTACCTTTTGCCAAATTTTGAACTTGACATAAATTGTTATGTATAAAACTAATCTCCTGATTGTCTGTCTTGTTTGATCTTATCAGATCTTAAGTCTTGGTTACCCAGACTCTTCCAGCTGTGGAAGCTCTGCCTATGAGACCTCCCCAAGCAAAACTGGGTGGTCTCCTAGAAAAGCCCCAGCAGTGAGAATCTGGGTAACCTAGACTATCTGATCTTTAGCTAAGCTAATATCTTTAGAATATTACATTGCTACCATTACATTACAGGATGACTAGACAACTGGTAGATTATCAGTGTCACAATGTATTTCATAATATTCCTGTGTTGGATCAGAAAGAACTAACTTTAACAAATGACAATCGCACTTTTCAGTTTTAAACTCACCATGGTGTAGCATTGTCTTTTCTCTGAAAACATAGAAATCTTAGCAGCAGATGAGGATGCCCTCTATGGACCATGTAGAGAGAAGCTTTGTATCACATGATTGTACAATGTATTCATGGCAAACACAGATTACAAATGGTGAAGTAGTCATGGAATGATATAGATTTTTGAAACAGTAGGTATATGGGAAACAATCAATTTCTGTTAAAATGATTCCTGGGGGTTGATGTGGAGTAACAATTCCACCTTACTACTTTAGCCTACTAGTCTGAATGTCAACATGGTATCCAATCATCTCTAACCTCTCTAAAGAGATGAAGGGTCTGTCTACACAACACATGTTTTCTGTTCAAGGTCTGCCCATCACATGCTTTCTATTCAGGGTCTGTCTACACAACACATGTTTTCTGTTCAGGGTCTGCCCATCACATACTTTCTATTCAGGGTCTGTCTACACATCACATGCTTTCTGTTCAGGGTCTGTCTACACAACACATGCTTTCTATTCAAGTTCTGTCTACATGACACGCTTTCTGTTCAGGGTCTGTCTACATCACATGTTTTCTAATCAGGGTCTGTCTACACATCACATGCTTTCTGTTCAGGGTCTGTCTACACATCACATGCTTTCTATTCAGGGTCTGTCTACGTCACATGCTTTCTGTTCAGGGTGTGTGTTTTCCACATAAAATTGAATATGGTAAAACTGTAAGATTGTGGCCAGAGTTCTTGTTTTCTACAAATATATTGTATTATTAATCCTCTTTCTCCCTGGGGTGGGGGTGGGTACTTGTTTGTACACAGCCAAGTACAAGTTGAGAGAGAAAGAGGGTTATCTACAGATAACGTGTTTGTGTGTGTGCAGTGAATCACAATGTTGCACAATGAAAGTTTACAACTATATCTAACCTCCTAGTGATATTAGTGTTAATACACACAAACAAACAAACAAACACACACACACACACACATACATACTAACATACATCTGGGATCTAACAGAAAATATTGAACACTATGTGGACACAGAAGCTCAAATACTTCAGAGCAGTACTTTCATCAGCATTAGTTTTGTCATTGGTTACATTCAATATACCCTTTACGTCAGTTGTCTTTGCAGGGCTGTCCAAGGGACCTCCCAACTGTAACTGGAGTCCTGGACGATATTAATATCCATGGTTAATTAATATTCATAACATTAAATACATAGTAATGAAGAGAAACAAAGGGGTGCTATATATGACTTTCCACTCATTGTTTCAATGTCATTCTCTTCAGATGTGTTAACTTACATGTATTTTCTAAAAGGGGTGCTATATATGACTTTCTGCTCATTGTTTCAATGTGTCATTCTCCTCAGATGTGTTTAACTTGCATGTATTTTTTATGGCAGGTGTGATAATAGGGAACTTGCAAACCTGCCATGTTGAATGTTGCATCATGGGAAATGTGATAGTAAATACTAATCAATTAGTATCGTAAACAATGTTGATACACTGTAACCACAAATAATCAATTTATAGTTACTCTGACAATTGTGGAAGGTTTATTTTATCAGTAGCTGCAGATTAGGTATTACAATAACCACAAATAATCCCATAGTCCTTTGCATCTGAGCATGCTCAGTCTGGATTGCATGTTCCCTATTAGTATTTCTGTTATGCACTTAGTAAGTCAAAGAACATTAGAATGTTTTGTAGTGGACAGTTAGTTTTTTGTGCTATATTAGATGAATGCTGGACAGTTCCCTGTTGTCCCTTGTCACAGAGGTGTTCTAGTTCTAGTTGGTCATACTATCCATTAAGATTAACATCATTAGGTAAATTCAATTGTAAATCATGTTAGACTGAATGGTAGTATATTGTTGGTTACATTTTCTGAGTGGTGGCTGGTACTGATAAGCTTGAGGGGAAACTCTGCATTCCAAAATCAAAACATGTCACACATGAAATAAAATTTCAATCCCTTTATTCTGTCATATGAAAAATGTACAGAGTTTTGATAAAAAAAATGAAAACCTAACATGGTTACGTCAATCTTGTAGTTACTTACTAACCCTTACAGTGAAACAAACTGACAAATATCACAATCTAGTTTAGAAAGGAATGGAGGGGATATCGCTACAGGTCTTTGAAGTAAAGCTTTATCATCAGTTAGTTGTCTTGTATAAACCAAATTGTGCAGTTTTTATCTTTCAAGAAATAAGCATGAAAACACACAACATTTCTTGTTCTAACTCCTGAGTTAACAACAAACATTAAAAACTATTCTTTCCCTGTTATGTCAGTAAAACACAATGTACTGATCTCACCCACTGTTGAAATCATATGACGGCTTCACGAATACATTTGTATATTAATTTGTATATTATAGAAAGCATTTCCTGAATGAACTATGCAAAGTTTGAGCCTCATCTATTTGGTCCAAAGAAAGTGCACTTATCCAACATTTGGGGGAGGGGGAGGGGGGGGGGTGTTGCAATTTTTGTACATTGTATTGGAATTTTGGCAAAGAATTGTGAAAGCAGGTTACTTATGATACATAGTGATTTGGGTACCTATTACCATGAATGTGAAAAAAGGTCTTTGATAAAGTCAGTAATTTGTGAGTAATATAAGCATGCAGATACTAAGAAATGACTCTTTTAAATTGTTCTCATTACAAATTGTATTGGCAAACTGACTATATGGTAAAAGACTGATTTACAGTGAAGGTATTGGTTCCTTGATTCAATACTGGTAAGTTCTTGTTTTTTTATAACATCTCCATGTCAAACATTCAAAGAACTGGTAAGTGTCTTACAGACGATGAAGTCGTATTAAGATGTTTGAAACAGAAAGAGTTCATGTCTGGAGTAGATCTTATCCTTACAGTAGTAAAACAAGTCTTTTTTTTTCAACAACTACTTCTGAGTATAAAGAGAAAACTCTGGATACATATTCGGCTAAATTGTTGATAACATTATGAATGTATGATTCAGGTGATGAGATTCAATGGTCTTCTTCCAAAGTACTTCCCTTCTAGTAATTTAGAACAACTTCCCTGAATGTTGCCGAACACTGCAAAATAAACACAAACTGTGTTATTCACAAATACATTGTTTTGCACATACACTAGGAAACATTTGGAACAATACACCCATTGATTTGGATGACAACTAGGCATGAGATAACTGTTTGTACAACTTTTCATAATTTAACGCTGCAATTCTGGGATAAAGTGAATGGAAAATATAAACAACATAATTGGTCAATGTAATCACAGGGAATATGGTAATGAGATTTATACTAATATCTTGCCAAATAAATAATTGTTTTTATACTCGGATGAGTATTGAGCAATAAGAGGGCCACATTTATAGTAAGCCTCAGAGAGATAACTCAAATAATTACAGATTGTAACTACACTCCGACACTGACACATTGTTAACTATTTCAAGACACATGTTAAAATCAACACATCTCATAACACTGCATTTACAAAAGAGAACCTAGAATCTCAACCGTTGCTAGCTTCACACACAGTAATGGACGACTGTGATTTTTTGTTTGTAATTATCAACAACAACAAAATCACTAGTCTTCCATACTGTGAATGACATTCAATTACTATGGTAACCAAGAGCCTAGCTGTAACCCAAATCATTGACTAGTAGTGCTCTGTGTTCTCCACAGACAACATATCGATTGTGTCTCCTATGCCTTCTACACTGTCTTACTAATATGGAATGCCACCATACATACTTTCCACTACGCAGTCTCTTTCAAAAATGATTACACTTTTACAGTCAACTCAGTTTGGATCAATATCATGCAGGAAACAATTAAGCCTGTAGTCTATAGCTGGGCTTTGTGTGGCAATAACAGAAGCAGCAAGGCATGGGGGCAAAGGAGAGACTTAGAAATGATGATAATAAGTCGAGAGGACACATGGGGATTTGTCAAAGTAAATTCTATAAATCCCTATTTGCTGACTAAATGTCAGCTTAGTACTGTAAGCCTTTATTATCAAGCATGGCCCTCCAACGGAGATTCGCCTAAAACATGGAAGTCCTGGTTTTTACTACCCAGTGAGAAGATGAAAGTGATGAAAAAGACATAATTATCAAACATATCATTGAGAGTGTGGTAACCCTACAGAACCTTCCACTTTTCATAAAACCTACACAATATCATAACCCTCAACTACTTCAACATATTGCTTGAGCTAACCAGGAAATGTTTACCAAGAAAGTGTATCAGCCAGACACTATATCAATTTCATCTACCTTTCTGTATAACTGACAACTCTATACACATTGTGATTGGACAAGCAGCACATATATCTGTCCCATTCTCTGATTGAAAAATCTGCACACTCTCTGATTGGATAAGCAGCATATAATCCCAACTACACTGTCTCAACTACAACAGTTCCTAAACAGTTGCTCTGAAATTAGACATGATGTTGAGCACTATCAGATCTTTATATTTTAAAAAAATAAGAAACATTTGCACACTACTACTTCCCGTTATCTTGGTTTTGACTTGAACAAAGGAGTTGAACTTCCTTTCCTAAACACAATCTTGTATGTACCATATTGCATGTATTTAAACTACACATCCTGTAACCATACTTCACACACATACCAATCTTGACACATATTACACCAATTTAGTGCATTGGATATGAAAATTAGAGGGATTGCACAAACTTCAGCAAGACTGAGGACACAGATACTAACCTGTGTTGTAAAAGATACTGGGCATTCTGGATTTGTTCACCAGAACCAGCAATAGTAATAATACGATCATTTGATCCAGGTAGTGGCTCATCTATCTTGATTTTAGCTCCCGAGTCATTACGGATTGTACGGATACGAGATCCACCTCTGCCAATGATGGAACCAGCCAGCTAGAATCAGAAAACAACAACAACAAAATAATTAGGATATGGCATGGTGTAAACATAACAGACTTCAGCCATGTTGGTAGGAAAATAATCAAGCCTATAATATAATGTATTAGTTTACTTAACTTGGTTGGAACAGACATGGCATGTGACTTATTTTGGAAAGTATCTCCTGACATAAGACAACACTATGGAGTTTATAGCAGGATATTAGATCAGTGCAACTACAGCTACATATATTGTACTTTGTTGTTTTTGACTTTGCCAGGACTTGAAGGCACACGAATAGTTTGTGATAATGCAAGCTACTAGGCTCAAAAGGTGATTAACAAACATTATTTTTGATGTTTTAGTCTATGTCACAAAAGACTTTCCTCTGGAATCTGAAATAGATTTTAGTGTAAGACATGTTTTGGCAAGTAGCGGCTAAGAAAGAGACAGCGAAATGAAGACAGTAAACTTGATAAACGTACATCTTTTGGGATGGTGACCTGTGTTGAGTTCTGCTGGCTTGCACCACCATACTGATCTACTCCACCTGTAAAATAAATAACACATCAACATTATGACAAAATGTAATTCAAATCTACTCTAGTTCAGCCAATCATGCATGAATATTTGGTTTTCCCTAATCTCTTACTATGTGGTGACTCACAAAAAACTTTTCATCATTTGATCCACAGCAAAAAATATTGTTATTGGAGGACACATACATGTTCCACTCTCACTCTAATAGTAAGATAAGTCACAATTTATCTATTAAGGCAAACATTGGGACACTCTGGATAATTTGAGCACTGTTTGAAATATTACCAACACCATAATTTATAAAAACACTTACCATCATCATAGCTTTGAGAGTCAGAAAAGTTTGAACCACCAACCTAAGTGAAAGTACACAGAATTTGTGGAGTAAGTCAGACAGTCAATACAAAAACAAATGTTAAAATGATTGATCAGTTTGGTGAAGGCAAACCAAATTTATCAAGTCTGTTCTTTGAAGAATTGCATTGTTCAATTTCTTTAACTCTAGTAAGAGACACTGCACTGGGTTGTTAGGATACACCTTTTCATAATATGATGACATCAAAATAGGAGATTATATGTCATGGAAAATCTTGTCTTTTAAATCATGACATCTTTTTTGTTTTGATAGGCTAAAAAGATTTGTAAAAGAAACTCACAGGGTCTTGTGCAAAGTTCTGGCTGCTGCTGTACCCTTGTGAATCACTGTAGTCATCTCTGAAACAAACAATATTAATGACATACATGAAATTCAGAAGACTCAGTCAAGATATAGAGAATTCTTATACACACTTTACTGAAGAACAAATGCACAACTAAATAATAATCTTTGGTGTGGCAGCACACATGGTTACGAGTTGACGGAAAGTAACGTGATGGTTAACAAGATTGCAGACAGTTTCATTGTGATGGTTAACAAGATTGTGGACAGTTTCATTGTGATGGTTGACAAGATTGTGGACAGTTTCATTGTGATGGTTGACAAGATTGTGGACAGTTTCATTGATGGTTAACAAGATTGCGGACAGTTTCATTGTGATGGTTAACAAGATTGCAGACAGTTTCATTGTGATGGTTATTATGATTGTGGACAGTTTCTTTGTGATGGTTAACAAGATTGTGGACAGTTTCATTGTGATGGTTAACAAACTTGGGAACAGTTTCATTCATTGTGATGATTAACAAACTTGGGGACAGTTTCATTGTGATGATTAACAAACTTGGGGACAGTTTCATTGATGGTTAACAAGATCACTTTCATATGTAAACCTGTCCTGTTAATTGGTCTTGAGACCACGGTTGAAACAATTGGGACAAGACAAAATTGCACAAACTACTAATAGTGATTTATACATGTCTTAGAATAATAAATATATTATCCAAGTATAACATTTCTATAGTTCAACTTGCCATCAATATAGTATATCAGACAAAGTGTTTACTAATATTTACACTGTCACTGTGACAATATTGTATATGATACAAATGTAAGCATCAAGTAGAGTGGCTTCTCTCATTGCAATCCATTCATTTCCACACTTACACTTTCTTATCTACTACCTACCTGTATGAGAAGGATCCACCGCCGCCGCCACCTCCACCCATACGACCACCTCCGCGACGTCCTCCGCCACCTCCACTACCGCCACCACCAAGGCTTCCTCCACGTCCAAGACGGGCACCGAATAAACCCCCAAGTCTTTGCATACCACCTCCACTGCCGCCGCCGCCGCCGCCACCACCACCACCACCTCCTCTATGACCTCTTAGTTGAAATCCACTCCGTTGTTGGTGTTGTCTCATGCCACCTCCTCTATGGCCACCTCTACCCCCCATTGGTGGTGGCATATGACCATGACCACCCCGACGACCACGTCCACCGCCACGACCACCACCACGACCTCCATGACCACCATACTCCTCACACAGATGACTATAGCCACCATATTCATAATCATCATGGCAGTATGGGTCATATGACTGTGATGGTCCTTTGATTGGGGTCTGTAATAGAACACAAAGGAGTAGTGCATCAACTCAACAGATATATGATCATTTAAGATAAAGTACAGTGTACAATGAACCATGTAAACATCAACCCAACATACAGCTAATATATACTCATCATAAAATGCATTTCAAATACCCCAACAAGGGAAAGTAGACAATCTTAAGACTTTTGAATCTTGCTCCCTCACAGAAATGGATATTTACAAGTCCCATGATGCTCTGCAATTGGCAACAAGCCAAGAAACAATGCTTGACTGACTTGTACTTTTCTGTGGTAGGGTGATTCCATTCCATTCCATGGGGAAGACATGATCAACAATGTTTGCCAAAGCATTACACAAATCCAGCCACAGAAAATAATTTACAATGGAAAATTCTCTGTGAACAGCTAGTTAGTTCAACACAATGGGAGACTATAACATAAATTTATGCTTGGGCAGTAGGGTTGATTTGTGTGGGCAGTGAACGCGAGACACTCAAGTGAGCTAACAATTTACTTACCTGATGTAGAACATTTACTATACTGTTGACACATTCCACCACAACTTCAGGTTTACCTGAAATCTGTACAACTCTTTCTGTAGAATTAGGACAGCAGTCTGAATAAACCTTTATTGTGGCTCCAGTTTTCTGATGGGGAAAAAAAAGTTGACATGGGTAAAATTCAACATCTAAGACAGCAATGTAAAACACCTACAGCTAGTATGTGTATACAGTTTTTATCGGAACCCCCTCCCCCCTTTTCTTCTAAATCATATTTCTGACCATGTATATAATCACAAACAAAAAAAAAACTGAGAGGAGACAGTTTACAGCTGACAAATAATCGGACATCTCCTGGGTATACTAAATCTTTGAAAGCTGAGACATCCAAAAACTCTCCACAGTCATACACCACTATTCCACTGATGTAGTTGATAAATGAATACAATATCACAACCTCTTGTCATACTGAGCATTGTGGGGAAGACAAACTACTAGCCTCTATAAACAAGGAGATTTGGAAATTGTAAACTAATGAAATAAACAAGATATTACACTAATCCCAGCATTAACACAGACATGTGTTAATGCACACAAAACCATGACACCTGACATTGTTGCTACTGGTAAATGTTACAAACCTCTACACCTTCTTTGGGCTGATAAAAAACATTATACCAAACTTGACTTGTTGTTATTAATTCTTTGGTGTCACATATCCTTATCTTGTGACTTTCCAAGCTCTGTGCCCACTTACAACAACATTGGTAAATTGAAATGTGCAATTCAACCATTATCCGAGAAGATTAAATATTTCATAAGATAGGAAAGGGACTAAAGGCGGAAGACTTTCAGACAAACTGTCAGGTTGAGCAATTTTGATTATCTATTTTCAAGGACTATTTCTACAAAACAAACTGAATCTGAAATTCGTCCATGCCCTATGTCAGTATGTGCAGTGTCACATGACATTGTTCTCATCAATGTGCCCGCTAAGCCAATTCAACGTGCCATTGATGCACATCATTTCTAGTGACGCACCAAAATTTTGTGTTCTATGTGGTGACTCACAAGAAATGACATTTTTTATCATTTTGACTCACATCAACAAAATCAGACTATCATAAGAGAGCACACTGGTTCTCATGCATGTAGATTTACATAATGACATACATGTAACATGTATGATGGTACTCAAGTTAACATAGGATTGTACATATGCCAATACACGGTAGTATAATACAGTGACACACTTGCACACATATACGATGCACACACACACACACACACACACACACACACACACACACACACACACACACACGTGTACATCATAAAATCCACCACACACATGAATGAGAGATTTGATACTGTGACTACCGTAGTCTAGGAGTGACAGCCATGATGGTAATACTTGATTCCCACAGCAGAGAGTATGACTAATACATACTGACATGATCCACATCAAACAAGTCTACAAAGGTCACTCTACAGATAGGGGTCAGGCTACATTTTCTGCACCACAAAGTAGTCCATATGATATAGACAACCAGCTTTGATTAAATAATATCAATCCTGACATGGGATTTAGAATGGAATTGTGCAGCATTGACGTAATGGCATAAACCCAAGATGAATAGTAGCTATCAAGAGAATACAAATATCTCTATGGAAACAATTCATTTACATTTTGTACTATTCATTTGTTTAAACATTATCTGTGATCTCAAACAAGGTTTTGAAATATAGGCTATAAACACATAATTAGTTTGACTTCAAAAAAACACTCAAAAAACCTCACACAAATACATCTACATGTTCCGTAGACACACAGCCAGCTAAAGACACAGATAGATATACAAAGACATGTAAAGAGAGAAATGCAGACAAGACAGATGGAGAGGACTTTTGATAGATTGGTAGATAGATTTTATCATAGTTGAATGGATATCAATATGGGAAAATTATAATTGGTCATATCAGGTTATATCTATTACACGTAGATATTTTGACCTTACAGGTTTTCAAATAGATGGACTTTAGTGTGCACTAAACATACAATTTGGAAAGAAAAAATCCAGCTCTGGCATGTATGTACACACAGACATACATAGACACACACACACACACACACACACACACACACACAAAAAAAAAAAAAACCCACCAAAACACACACACACACACATACATAGACACACACACACACATACACACACACACACACACACACACACACACACACACACACACACACACACAGGGCTACATATTTTAAATAATTCTTACCTCTCTCAATTCCTTGATTTTAAATCCAGCTCTACCAATGATTGCACCAGCCTGGCTTTGATGAACCATCATACGGATTTCACAGTCAAAGGACAAATCCTTGTACTGCTGGTACTGGAAAGAAAAATTAATATTACCCAAAATTCCATGCAGAAATCATATCAAAATTATGCTAGATGAAAGCAGAAGTGTTGAAATTGACAAAGATTTGATACAAGGTGTTAATTTCCAATGCATTTTAACTTTCAATGATTTTTTTATTATTCACAAGTGTAGGCTTAACTCACAGGCATACATTATTTTCTTAGTGAACTAATAATTTCAAAAATACAAAAAATTTATTTTTAAAATTTTCAATGCAGAGATTTGAGAACGCAGCTGTTTGCTGGTAGTCACCTCTGGAAAGTGATACAGGCTTATGCTGTGGCCTTGCCTTCTTGCCTTTGGCTACATGTATATAGTTGTAGAACTATTAAGTTTGCAGTTTTGGCTTATTCCTATAGCTTACATGACAAATCATCTCTAGATAACATTGACAAGCTGCACCTCAATGCATTTTAATTTTTACTCACCTCTTCAAGGACTGGAATGACATCCAGTAAACATGAAAGAACTGCTTCCTGATTGGCTGAGATGGTTAGGATTCTGTTGATTTATCACATTGGAACCAATCCATGACATGAGATCGAATCAAATGCAATAAATGATGAAGGGAAAGAAAATGAAATAAAATCTAAGTTAGTTCATGTACAGTTATTCACTTTTTAGGGTATTCTTGTTGGATTATTTTTGGAACAATTTTCTTCTCATCATAGTTATTACATCGTAGTAATCAACTTAACAAATGCAGGCAAGTCTGTTCTTATCCATCTGTTCCTTGATTCAATTAAAATTCTCATCATAAATTCAATTTGTAATTGTTCAAAAAATTCACACACTCATTTGGGTTGCATCTAAGTGATGCATCATTCATTCATTTATCATTCATTCATCACTCCCTCCCAATCTCCTCAGCAGATTTGATTATGGACATTACATTAAGTTGTAAGCTTATGCAAAAAGACAAGAAAAAAAAAGGAGACCTCAACAACACCAACTAAATACACAAACACCATAATTATTATACATCACTTATACAAAGGTAGAGAAGAAAAAATAAAACAAACTCTACAAATTATACCATAGATAATTTAAAACCCCTTGCTTGGTAAATGTCAATCCCAACCCACCACAGGAAAACTAATTATATTAAAAAAAATAATAAATCTACTATTTAAAATGTTATATCTTTTCCCATATACCGATATATTGATGCCTTGAGAGCAAAGATGTCCCACCCATTACTGATGTAGGGAATATTTACGATAATAACTATAATTCTATAATATATAAAATATGGGCAAGAGAAGCTACACACTGGGACGTACCGCTCTGGCCCACTGCAGTCGGGCACTGTAACTGTTGCATTGTACTGGATGGACGAGTGGAAGTTGCGGAACAGGGATTCGGACACAACAGAACGGGCCACAGTGGTCGGGTCGTGTTCCAGAACAGGGCCAGGGAAATGGCATTGTGGGCACGGATGTTGGCGGGCCGTCAATCAATCAATGATAGCATCGTGTAGGACCGGGCCAGTAGTATCAGTACAGTATCAGTTCATGTCAGAGTTGAAAGCGTGCAATATGGGGGAACAAACAAGTAAAAGAGAAGGGATTGATGGGCATAATGGGCACATGGGCAAAATATAGAATTCAAATTGAGTAAACTACATGATATAGATATATAACAAAATGGACATAATAAATATCATAGTAAACATGTACAATTGAGTTTATCATCAATGACATACTGAATTTGCTGACTGAAATCAAACATCAAACAAATCATACATTTCAGTCTTTGATTTGTCACCAATGCACACTGACAAGTTGTAAGTTTCAATTAGTATGAGAAACAGTGATTGTACATAAATAAATGTAGATGTTATTTATCACATAGAGGACTTTGTCAAATTCTATAGAGCAAATCCGAGACGGTATCTCACCTGCTCTGATATACTTCATCTTCTAAACAAAGCAAAATCAATCATATTTTTGGCATAAAATTGGACTCAGATAACAATAATCTTGCAGCTGTGCCAATACAATTTTCATACCATACATAATACAAATCATTGGACCAGTATGTTTTTATGCAATATGATACAAGTGAATCAACATTTAGAAATTAGTAGCATAACTAAATTGAAATGCACGCCATCATTACAATTAGGAGTAGTACAATCCACTTACAGAATGCTCAACATTTAAGATTTAAAATGAAATAAAACATCTAGACAGCTTCATGCATGTTCCGGTGGGAGAAGTGTCACATGATATTAGATATGGCTGTGAAGTGGTTTTTCTACAGTAAATGGACTGAGTTGGTTTGAAGTATCACATTTAACTGTGAAACACAGCATCACTGATATGTGTCCTAATTAAATTTAGGTGTTTTAAGTGTAATGACATGCATGGTGTTAATTTTTTTTGGTTTGCCTGCAGTGAAATGTTTTTAGCAAATATGAGGAGGATGTACAAGGTTAGGTGATATGGTGTAAGCCGTTGATGACTCACCTTACTTCTCAAACGCTTGATGTTATTCCCACCTTTACCAATAATGGCTCCAGCATTCTGCAAATATATAATAACACACAAAGGCATACATTATAACAGCTTTGATCTTTCCGTAGTCACACGAAATCATGACACTTTTTGGAAGCTCCCCCACAACAGGGTTCACATCCATAGCACTTCAAATCAATGTTATCAACTTGTACGGAATATAGCACTGAAAACCAGTAAAGTTAAGGAAAAAATTGTAGATTTCTACATCATTTCAAGTATACACGTTATTGTATGCTAGAGATAACTGCACTGACCAATACATTTCGTGGACTCAATCTGTCTATGCAAGGATTCAATTGATAGCTTTTGAAGTTGATCCTAACATATACAATGTATACTCAGATTAGATGAGGCAATGAAAATCACTAAATTTGACAAGATCAAATATCTCAGTCAATATTATGTCATAGAAGGCACCAACAACAGATACAACACTAAAATCACAATGTCTCAATCTGGTGCAAGAAATTTGCTAAACTAAAACCTTTTGTTTAATACTGAATATCAGCTATTGATCTTTATTACTGACTGTGTGTTACATCCTAACATCCCATCTTGTAACTCGTTCCGTCTATTTTCTTCAATACCAAATGTAGTTTTTCAATCATTGTTTCTTTCAATATTGTATTGGTTGTGTAAAAGCTATTATAAAAGTCTTATCTCAAAATGAAAGTAATACTATTATGTGTTGTACTGATATCACATACACTACATCTCTTCTCCTGAAAATGGCACCTCCCCTATTAAATGAATGGCAAATAAGTAGTTGGGAATATAAATCATGCCCCCTTGAATCCTACAATTTCTGTAATCTTGAGCTACAAAAAGGACCAGGTTTCTTTGAGAGTGATAAAATGCCATCTAAAGCTTTCTGTGTTTTCCATAAAGTGGACGAGATGCCATAAATCATCTTGTAACTGATGGTATCAAACGGAAAAAAAAGAAAAGAAGTAAAACACCAGATTGTAATCTTTTAACCTTGCTTTACCCTAACGATATGACGTCAGCCTATATTAAGTCTATATAAATGTTATGTTAGTCAGAGTTTAGGTTTGATATTAAACATTGTTTTATTATGATACATGTAGTAGCATTGCTTGTGACATAGTTTCATAGTATGGAGGCCAATGTCGGGTTTATCATTTTAATATCATATGGAAACCACCATTAAAACGTTTGTCCTTAACAAAATATAGTCATCCCATGTAATCCTTATACAAGTAGTCTTCACTGATAAGATAGTATTATCGGTTATCCAAGAGTATGCGATTCAAACATTGGGGTTTAAGACTGTCAATATAAATGGTTTCACGTCAGCAAGTGTACATGTATGTTGGACTGTTTTCATTGTGAGAATCAAGAGATATGTGTATAGATGTATATGCAAAGTAACTTGCTGACAGTGGTAACACCAAGTCTACATGTACCTAAAGGTAATGTTCAGTATATCCAGATCTATAAAAGGTTACAATGTGGAGTACAAAAAAGTATGACTTCCAGGTACGAAGGTAGGAGACGTTTGTATGAATTCCATTACCTCTATGATTACTCTTACTTTCAATAGCAGAAATATAACAATGGAAAGTTGAAGGATATCAAAGATTATATGCTGGGAACATCACAAAGCTTTAGGATGAGTAAGGTACAGTAAAGGTTGGGGTGCTAAGATTGTATGCTGGGTAATTGGGAAAGCTAGGGATGAGGTAAGGGTAGGATGTTAAAGAATAAGATCATATGCAGGGTAGTTGGGAAAGCTAGGGATAGGGTAAGGGTGGGTGTTAAGAGTGTATGCTGGGTAATTGGGAAAGCTAGGGATGAGGTAAGGGTGGGACGCCGAGATTGTATAGTGGGGAAAGCTAGGGATGAGGTATGGGTGGGTGCTAAGATTGTATGCTGGATAATTGGGAAAGCTTGGTATGAGGTAAAGTGGGAAACTAATATCATATCCTGGAACCTAGGAAAGTTACTCTTAACATGGCAAGGATTTCAGTACTGTTCTTCACACAGATAAAGGGGTGGGGCTATTAGTTGTCAGTCCACTATGGGGAAAGCTACAATGTAATTGGAATGGGGAATAGCACAGGATGTGTGGGTAGGAGGCTATGATTTTTCAGGTGCATTTACATAATAGAAGAAATGATATGGCAAGGCTATGAATCTTGTCAGTAACCATATTTGGGATGTCAAATAAGTCTCATTATGTTCACCTCGTTGAAACATTACATTTACATGATAACTTTTATTTCCAACTCATCTTCTGTAATAGCCATGGTTCTGCCTGTGCAAATGTTCTCAAAAGTCACAGTATGTGTGTATGGGTGTGTGTGTGTGTGTGTGTGTGTGTGTGTGTGTGTGTGTGTGTGTGTGTGTGTGTGTGTGTGTGTGTGTGTACTGTATCTCACAACAGCTATCCATTACTGAATATGGATACTAGTATTCACACAACAGTTTAACAAATTTCACTTCCACATACAATGTACAGTGTGTGTGGTGTGTGTACATCTAACACTAGCTAGCCATTACGGTGTAAAAGATAACATAGCTATGACTGATATTCATTTTACTTCCACTGTGTAACGATGTCACCATGTGTGTACTGATGCATCTCAACAATTCCCCATGTACATATATAGCTAAGTTGGATGTGTGTGGTGTGTGTGTACATCTCACAACAGCTAGCCATTACTGACAACAACAACGTAGCTATGCACACTGTAACAAGTTACAAATCATTAGTATGACAGTTGGATGTCAATGATTTACAAGTCAAGCTCACTTCAGTTAATTTTACTGTGCTATGCTACAAGTAAAATGCTGACTTTCTTTGTGTGAGTAAAGGTGTTGATAATAATGAAGGCTACAGAACATATACTAGGTATTCAAATCACTAAATATCATGCTTTCTACTCTTTGCTCAATGCAACCTTTCAAATTATCCAACTGCTGACAGCCATTTTCTCATTTATTTCTCATATGATTTGCAGTCCCAAGTCAAAGTATCACGTTGGTTATGTCTCATTTCTGTACACCACAATGGCTTTTTTGACACAGCCATCCTTTCTTCCAGCATTGCTATCATGACTGGGGAAGTCTTGCCAATCTCACTAGTTCCCCTCACCGATTCCTGTCTCACTCCATTTCACAATTCTCTTTCTAATTTACCTCCCAATTTAATCTCATTTAGTTAATTGATTGGTCCATTATCCTAATTACATATTATGGGATGTAATGTACTGTATCATTGAAGCATAACTGCTAACGTAGGCAAGTCATATTTTTTCTTAGTGTTATGTTCACACCAGGATTTCTCACCTCTCCCTTCACATTTGATGACTAACAAAGTAACATCCCATGTCTTTTTGTTAACAATCCAAAAAAAAATGTACAAAAAGAAGAAACTGATTCTCAGCCATATAATATTTAATATATGGAGTTGGTGACTAGTGTTTGTACTTCCGAACTTTTTCCTCACCTAAATAATTTTGCATAAAATTATTGTTCTGTAATATATTTTCCACACTATTCCTCACATAGAAATATTTAAATAATAATTTGTGAGGGGTCAACATTTCCAGTCAATACATAATATTATATTACTAATAACAATTTTTGAAAAATGTAGACTAAAAAAATCATTCTATGTATATATTTGAAAAGATAGCCAAAAAACCCCATCAAATTACAGACGCATAAAGCTTGTATCTAAGAATCACTCAAGGTGATGGTGGTGAAATTATGGGTGGAAAGTCGGCAAAAATGAAACCAATCACACTTTTACCACATATCCTCCTCTGTTACTGGAGCCCAAAGTTATGAAAAACATGATCAAACATCAGAAAAACAAAATATCATGTGTACATGATCACATAAAGAGAACAGTTCGTACATCCTGATTTTACACTTGAGATAAATCTACACTCCAAACTCTTTGTTGTCTATCACTGCTATCCCAATATCATCAATGTGTTCTTATCCTGCCATAATGTAACATCCCACTGGCAATTTTACATTTTAAAGATGTGGGAAGGAAGATACATTTAGTTTGCGTGGGAAGGATATACCTCACTTCCAAGGATGTGGGTGGACTGTGTCTTGAATTCTGAACTGTTTTTGTGTGATATTTACATCTAGCTTAGAAACACAGACGGCCTGATACCACTGACAGTTAAAAGACCTTTTCTCTTTTGATCACCATTTTCAAATTTCAGTACTAAGCATAATTCAATTTACCATAACTAACAATCCCTTCCACATACAAGAATCACAATGTAATTCAAATTTTGTAATTAGGAAAACTGAAGAAAATGGTAGTATATTTCATCTACAATTCGGCAAACTGTTTAAAATGCTGGTAACGTGACTCGTTATCATCCCCTGTATTGTTATTTGAAACCTCATTAAAGAACCGTTACATGGCTGACTAAGTAACCCTAATCTTTACTGCAACAATTATATTATTGCATACATAAATTTCTTTTATCCAGCACATGGCAGGATATTACTGAATCCACTTTAATATTATCACCTGGTCTACCCTATTGTTCTTGTTCACTGTGTGTAAACACCCTATGATAATATACCTGCCTGCCATGGGATTCACTACTGATCAACTATAATTGCTTTCTATTCTTCTTATTTTCATATTTGAATTCAACATTTTGCACAAAAGTCTTTCTACAAATGAAATATTCTGTCACTATTGAATCTATGTGTTTTATTTATCACGACTGTAGGGAATAAAATCGATGTATTCCCTTGAGGTTTATTTTATTACACATGTACTGAGGAAAAAAAATGACTTGGCTAGTTCGCTGTACTTACTGATGCATTTAATCATGTGACTACCTGTAAACTCACAGGTGGAGATTGTTGATTGGTCGAATGAAGTCACATGATTAGACATGTCAACGTGTGTGATTGGTTAAACTTGAATTCCTTACCTTACTTTGCAGGAGAACACGCAAGTCAACATGTCGATCTTCACCATCACCTTTCGGTCGCTTACCTCCACCACTCAGATCATCATCTGCTGGTCGCTTGTTACCTAGCAACAAAATAACAAAAAAACAAATAATCAAAAATACCACCCAGGATTTACAAAGGATGCAGTGTTTTAATGGTTCTTAATCTTAAGTCAACAAAGCAATTTTGCCAGGAAAAAAAAGTTTGAGTGCACATGGGGACAAATTTGGCAACTAGTGAAATTGACAAACAGCAATATTGAGCATAGCAGTACAAAGTAATGAACACTGAAATAGTACAATTCTTTGTAAATTATTGCTGAAAATAAAGAGTTGCACTTTGCATCAATTTGTCATTAATAATTGAAATGGAGTTGAAATATACCTAACTAACAATGACGAACACAGTAGTACATTTTTGGAAACAAATAATGAATTCATTTCATTGCCATGAATGCATATGACCAGCGCTAATCCTTACTATTATGTTGTTTATTATTTCATTGCGTTGCAACTGTCAAAGTCAGCAAGCAAAGTGACAGTAAATGGACAGTGGATACAAAGACACTATTTACACATTGATAAACACAAACCAGTTTAGCAGGTGAAAGTGACATAGAGTCAATCTTTTCAACAAATAAAATAATCGATCCATTCACTTCAAAACAAATAGTGTATGCCCTATGGGTACAGTTAAATGAATTGGGAATGAACAATGTCATCACATTAACACTGTCACTACCATACCCAGCTAGATCACAATTATTTTATGATTTCATTCATTCTCATGTCATTTCCATAATTGCTCTACTATGGTCTATTTTGCTTATCCAATTACTATTAAGCATTCATTTGCATACATTATAGTGTGAAAACCTACAAGTGAAAAGCAAGGTTTGGTTGCAATAAATTTCAGCTTAGACACAGGTCATACACCATGTCTCATATAACAGACAGACAACTGGCTTTTGTGAGGCCTCCCTAAATATCACAGAGTGAAAAAATACATCGCACACAGATGAACATATGATGTATACAGTAACACAGAAGAAAAAACTTGCATCTTGTGAATTGTTTCCATCACTTCAATATATTTATAGATATTTCATTATGAACATGACATGACAATTTTAGCAACATACATTAGTTGGAAACCATTAAGCGTTTGGAGTAGGCAGTATTCTAAATCTAGTAATCACGACATCTCTCAGAGAAGACTTTCTGGTCTGCATCTCTGATATCACAACCAACGTCATAAATTACACAAAGCAAGTAAAAGACAGATATGTACAATTATATCAACAAATTGGGAGAGACTTTATTCAACAGAAATTATGTGCATGTCTGATTGCTTTTTAAAACATTTAAACACTTATTTAGTAACATTATAAGAAGTGAGCACCATTTCTATAATACTACATAAAAATAAAATGTAGACAAGACAAACAAAATGGAAATGACAACGTTGTATTTGCTGAGGTTTCTGAACATATTTCCATGCTCATTACATATTTTGTACAGAATCAAAATTAAAAATTCCAAAGACTACGGTACAGAAATATTGACCTATTGTATTGATAGAATTCACAAAATCACTTTTACTTTCATTTTGCCAAGGAGTGCCAAACACGTAGTGAACAGATTTCTAGTCATTTTTCAAAGTATTACACTAGTGACAGTGACAATTTAAATACATGTACTTTATATGACCTGTGGCATTGAGAATGTCATGAGGTCTATTCATCAAATATTGAGGTTTTATTTTTCACTACAAGTCATTTTGTAGGAGTAATACATCACACAGAGACAATATATCCTTCCAGTGTCAGTGAATGTTTATATATACATGGATGTCATTCAGGAAGGGTGGGTGGGTGGGGTGGGAGGGGGGAAGGTATTGCTATTACTTCTGTATTACAGTATGTCATGCAGGGGAGAAGGATTTACATCTACTAGTTTGTTTGTGTATGTATGTATGTATGTATGTGTGTGTGTGTGTGTGTGTGTGTGTGTGTGTGTGTGCGTGCGTGCGTGCGTGCGTGTGTGTGCGTGCGTGCGTGCGTGCGTATGTATGTATGTATGTATGTATGTATGTATGTATGTATGTATATGTTTGTCATGCAGGGGATGCAAAGGAGTGCAGATACTAGTACATGAAGTGTATATAAGTATACATGTGACAGGGCCAGGAATACAGCTACTATTTGTCATGCAGGGGAAGACAGCTACTAGTATAAAATATTACTGTCATGCATTCCATAATTTGTATATATTTGTAACTTGTAACTATGGGGTAGGTGTTTGGCATAGAGACAGGACGAAATTAGATTGGTCAATTTGTACTCTAATAGTTGACGTGTACCATTTGTTTACTACATGGAAGCCAGGATATATTTTATATATGTACTATGTAGTACAAGCAGTTAACCCGAATTGTATGAACTCACAACAATTGTACTGCCATCGGGGACCATCTATACTGTACCTACATGTACATCATGCAATTGTACTCGTATCAATTTCACAGACTACAATGAAATCACTTCAAAATTAACTAGTGATTATTTCTACCTCATCTTTGACATATAAAGTGAGAGAACAGTGTTTTATAGAACTTATAAGGCAGTGAATGGATGTCAACATACTGATCTAGTCAATGATCAGACACACGTCAGATGATACAACTCAGTTTATCAGCGATCACAATTACTTTTTTCAAATTCAAATTATAACTACAGCAGTGATTTCTTTGTCCACTCAACTTTCCTATGTTCAACTTATCAACTAATCAGTTTAATTTGTAAGTCAATTTTCCTAATCTTTTTTTTACAGAAATGGACAGAAACCCATTGGATATAGTAGCAAGTGCATTTATATTTAATTTTGTACTATCTACATCCATAGCGTAATGGGTCTGAATCAAACTATGTCTTACAGAGATATCATCAACTGACAACAAATATCATGTTGTCAACTACTAATGTCTATATTTACTTTGCCTGACAATTTACAAAGTTATTTCATAGGAACACAGATGTGGAGTAAAGTACACTGAACTAAACCACTGTATTGGCATTACAAATGTACATGTACAAACATAGACATATGGCATGATATGTACACACACACACACACAAACACACACACACAGCTACTCAAATTACTTCTATACAGCATTCTAACTTGGCAAGACACTCACAGACAGTCAGACAGAGACAGACAGACACATACACACATACATACATACATACATACATACATACATACATACATACATACATACATACATACATACATACATAGCTACAAAAATGTTCAATATCTTTTCACTTTTCTTGGCAACATACAAATTTGCACTCCTACTACGACACACATACATACCATCCATCAAATTATGACAGGTATGAAAGCCAACACACTTTACTATTACACAATAGATGGCTGCGTACATACATATATCTGGTTTGAATTGATGCACATCATGAATTATGCACAACTTTCATTTCTTAATCCTTTACAATTTGAGGTTGAAAAATTCCTTTCAGAGATGACGATTGGTAAAATATGCTGGACATAGAAATCCTTTGATTTTCACCATACACAAACTAACTACTCAGTCACATTTATAAAATATAACATGTACATTTGGATAAGTACATATACATATCTCAATTCCCACAGATACTCTTATCAATTTACATACATGTAATTTGATAATTTTCATGTTACAGGAATGTCAGAGAAGAGCTTCACAAAAAAATTCCAGTCAAATTAAAAAGCTATCCGACAAAATAATTAGAATATACATTAGATTGGAGTTTTTGATATTGAAAGTCAACCCCCAAATTCTATGCTGTTTTAATTGGAAATTTGTACATGCCGTTCTCCTTATAAAACAAATTGTGTTTTAGCTGCATATCTCACATTAATAATTTCACGCTCCATGGCAGAGCTGAATGTAATGTAAGTATGCTTGTGTGATGGAAATACTTAATCTGAATGGAGTCGAAGCTAGGTTTTAATGCTGGCTCTGAAAAAGGAAAGCAACCATTACAGAGACTTTGGAGATTACCTCAAAGATAATCTCATGTATATTCCGGAACAAGATGGAATTTCCATTTGAGGCATGAATTGATGATGAATGGGATCAGCTGTTACAAAGAAGTCAGAATGTTGGCGTATCTTTACATCTTATTTAAATCATATCAATTCAGTAAATAGAAGAAAAAAAAGTAAAAAAATAGACTCTTCTATGCATCCACATACTTTCAAATATCAATTCTCTTTCTCTCATTTACATCATATATTATGTACAACAAGCATTTCAGAATTCACAACTGTTATTTCCAGCCAAGAAAATGAGTACACGAGTGTCAACTCGACTTTGCTATAATAAGTTTCCGAATTCCAAAGGATGAAAATTATAAGAGCTGTGAACAAAGGCAACCGTCGCTAGATTAGAGCGTTACTGTGCTATTGATAAGACATGATAGATAGACAGATTGATGGATGGCAGTACATGTAAAGCTATACTTCTACTCATTACATTAAGAAGATTACTGCCATTAAATATTCATTGATTATCTTCACACACAAAAAAAGGCTACCTTCAATATTTCATGTTCTACACGACTGGATTAGTGGCTATACTTTTTATCTTTGGAGGAATTTCAACCAAAAAAGACGCCAAGGAACTAAAAGCAAAAATATGCATGTTATCATTTATATCTAATTGATGGAGCTCAATTAATTAGTTTCTATACATGTGTACTCAGTAGTCTACTAGATCCAATTTCAAAAATATACATTTACATATTCTATGATATACATTTTGAAATATGTACATGTTGTAGGATATTGGCAGTGCAAACTTGATAGTATTAGTAAGGTAACCCATTATTTTGCTTGTCTGACTTGTACATTTACAAATGTAAACCAACAGATCCTAAATGTTGTGCTTGAAGGGGTCTTCAACCACCCAATGTTCTAATTCAGATACAATTGTATGACCATTCTGGATCAATTTGTTGGGGAAGTTTGTAAGTTAGTTGATCTGCAAACCCTGTAGGACACATGATTGGAGATAGTTGCAATCTCCAAGACATGTCTGAAAAGACAGATATTCCATCATTTACAATCCTGGAAATGGTTGTTTCCTACGTGTTGTCACGGAGACAAGATAGAAATGGCATTGATGAGTGGAGACAGTTTTTCTACACGACCTCAAGACAACTACATCTATTTACAACAGTAAAGATAGTAGCTTTCGTGATGATATGGCGACAAGACAGCAACTCCAAGACTTAAGTGGTGAGAAGCTGATCTAGAAGACACTGTGACAAGATAAAACTACCAGCATTTTATAGCTGCTTGATGTAAGACATTGAGACTTATAGTATGTAGAAATTCCATCATTTAGGGTAGTGAGGAGAGATGTTTTCTAGAAGAAGTAGAGACATGACAGAAATCCAGTCACATACATAGGGATAGCCATTTGATATAACACATTGAGACACGACAGAAATTCCATCATTAGAAATAGCTATTTTTGTAAGAGATGTCAAGACAATATAGAAATTCCATTATTTATAGCAGCGGTAATTGTTACCTACAATCACATGTAGAGATTAAAATCTCACCATTTATGATGGTGGACAAAGAAGAAAAGGCAATCACTGTGGAGTCTCCGAACAATAAATGAAAAAAAAAGACATTTTCTCCCATACAGTTGGGGTAAATACAGGAACTCCATCAATGATTCATATTGCAGAGACACAAACACAAAAACTCTGATTTTCAGTAACAATCTTTTTTTTTGTAACCTTGTTGTGATAGGAAATACTGTCATATAGTTGGAGCATACATGATGTACACACACACACACACACACACACACACACACAACACACACACACACACATCACAGCCCTATTACATGTATTTATCAGGTTCATTAATTTGTCTCTGTGTCATATTTATACAATAAACCATACCTACCTAGGGAGTACATTTGCTGAAGGTCAGTTGGGTTATATTTACAAGGAGCACACTGTGGTGGCAACCTTAGGTCCACTGGGTCATTAAAATTGTAGTACTAGAACACAGCTCACCACTAATACATACCCTTGGGTACAGGTCAGATTACCTATGTCAACACAATATAATGCCTATCTCAATTTCTCAATCTCTCTCTTTGAATCATCTTTAGAAACTGAGTCAGATACACAGTCCAATTGTCTTTGAGATACCAAAATGAAATTTGACTAGTGATGACCTGTGTTTATGGTTGTAATGTCTTACTCAACCCATGAGATTAATACAACAAATCAGGTGAATGTGCTACATGTATCTTCTTGATATTATTATCGGTTGTAGATATACCAAGGGACACAAAAAATGACATGTCACATCTCATTAAATTAATAATATTAACAATTTTTTTTGAGGGGGTGTCAAAAATGAATTACCCAATATTTTTTATTTTAATTTGGACAGTGAAGGGTAGGAATAGATAGAAATCAATCAAAAACAAACTAAATTCAATAAATCCCTTTTTATATTATTTGTTATATATGATGTATTTTGAAAGAAGTTATGAATTTCCTTTAAAATGTACAGTTGAGCCACTTCTGTGATGACAAACTTCACTATTGCAATTCTATTTCCTCTATACTTACACACACACACACACACACACACACACACACACACACACAGAAAAGAGACAGACAGACAGACAGACAGATTTTACGATACTCTCAGCTAACTATATATCCAAATATCCGTTCCATCATTGGAAACATTTCATATCTTGACTGACTTACTACAACTGTCCTATTTGACCATATCACAGCAATGGAGTTACAGTTCATAACACCATACATCAAGAGATGGGGCCTTACTAGCTTACTGAGATCCCTTCTTGCATAATTCACGAGGTAATACAAGTCTTCCACCATCATTTCTCATATCCACTGACTTACTATCAACATCATCTGTCTTGCCATAGACATTCAAAACAGTGCATTTAATTGTCTAAAATGTCATATAAAACAATCAACTGGTTTTTCTAAACGACTAAATCATTCCAGTATTCTATAAAGTGCTGTTCACTGGATCAACAGAATAGATGCTGACAATGAGAAGACATGCGAGTACAGCTGCAGTGAAAACAATTCAATTATAATGAGGAATGCACAAAATATGAAACATGTAATATTAGCTCTGACTAGTCACTATGAAATGGATACCTGTGTATGTTTGATAATTGCACTTGGATTCTGTGTGTTTGGAATTAATTTGCGACATTTTCTACTTTTTTTTTCTCTCTGAACCATGAAATATTGACGATAGAAATGGAATCACAAAAGAAATTGCTCTGAGTGCTGGCACAGTAATGAGAATGCAATTTTCATTAATTTGAAATACAGTAAGGAAATCTACATGAAACTGATATCATACATGAAAATTTTATGTTGTGTAGTCATTACACGCAATCCACAATCTACTGTGGATATATCAAGTCCTGATCCACAAAAGCAATAGTCTGGTCTTTCAGGAAAACCATGTACTTTCAGTGTAGTGTATACAGACAGACGTATCTCAACCTGTGACAGAGACACGCAAGTCAAACTCTGTACATTAACGTGATCAGTGTAAGACAGGGAGTGACACATGTTAGAGTCAAGCTGTATCTGACGTGATCAACCTGAGACAGAGACTAGACATGCTAGAGTCAAGCTCTGTACCTGATGTGATCAACCTGAGTGAGACAGAGACTGAGACATTCTATACAGACAACTCTGTGCCTAACATGATAATGACCTACCTGTTGTTGCTTCTACATTCATCACTGCTGTAACTGTCTTCAAACAAATGATTCTTATCACAACTATTGCCTTCTAATATCTACAACTCCCTAGTCATTGCTCCTCCTCTGTGCAGCCACTGACAAATTAGTGATAGGCACATGGCAAATTGATTCACATATTTGCCACATTTCTAGCCAACCGCCTGTTGAGTCTTTGTCTCCTTAACTATCTCATTTGCATAATTTACTTTGTTATGGTAAATATAACCCACGCCCCACTCTCTCTCTCTCTAAAACAATGACAGCTGTGCATCACTTGGGGATAGTATCTCCTCTAGATGGTGGCAACTAGTCAAAATGGATTGCATTTCTGTCGGCAAGCCATGCACTGCCCACACCTCAGGATATGCCCTGAGACATTGCTGCAACCTGTACATCCTCTCTGCTACATAGTATCAAAAACCATAGCAATCCATACCATTAGTAAAATGTAATAGTTAACCATTTAATAAAAAAAAAAACAATGTACAAATACAAAAGCAGGATGAGTTATTATCCCACAAACTGTTCCTATTGTTTCATTCTTCTATCTTAATGGCTATTAGTCTGATATGCATAAGGCATTTTCTTGGTCATTAGGAAAAGTGGCATATTTTCAAATGTGTATTAAAATGTATTTGGTGAGAATATCACATCACACTAAATTATCTAGTTCCTTTCAAATGTTAAATGTCAAGACTTTCTTTGTGTGTTTTCTCTATATTTCCTTGAATAAAACCATGTAAGTACAGTATTTTGGGGCCCAACTCCATAATTAAGTGCAATTAGTTTCCCTTTTTTGTTGTTTCTCCCAGTGTCTTTCACCCTTTGTAAAAGTGACAAAGGCTGTCTTGACTAATATTGGATTTGTGACCTACTAGAGTGACAAAAGCAAAGAAGGTAATTATTTGGATAGGCTACACACAAGAGGCAACCACTGTTGGTGTAGGGTGTAGCCATAACTGGATTCAGTATGTAACACCAGCTTTCCTTGAATGTTGTAGCCACTGTAAGTACCTTGGAGACTTGGTTGAAACTAATGCAAGGAGACGTCAAATGAATCAGTAGTTGGTGTATGGATTATGGCCCGACCTGCCCTTGTTATCACCATCCACTCATTTAGCAGCAAACTACTCTGTAATCTCACCATTTGCTATGCTTTGTATTGCAAGAACTAAAAGCCAGCTTTACAAAGTGCACTTCTATGCATTTTGCTTACTATAATCCTGTAATTTACCTCTGTTTGTTATATTAATGTACTAAGTGCGAACACGCAGTCTCCATGTCTATATGTTTACTGACTGGTTGATGAAACAACTACCAGGGAAGTTAGTATTGGTTGATGGAACTACTACCAGGGATGCAAGCATTGGTTGATGAAACTACCACTGGGAAACGAGTATTGGGATGAAACAACTACCAGAGTATTGGTTGACGAGTATCTCCACATTTGCCGACTATGTGTACCACATAAATTCACCATTTCCACCTAAACATGGAAGTGTAATTTTCTTTCATAATATTTACTAATATTATGCATCAGTATTTTTCAAATATTATCATCATACTTGTTACAATCAGAGAGAAATTTGACTTACAGGCCCACTTCATATTAGGATTAAAATTTATGTGTGAAAAACAATCGTTTGGCAGAGCTGTTAAAAAGTTGTTCCAAGACAAAATGATCTCACGTAATCCCTTATGGCTCCAGTGATATGACAACAGTTGGGATTCAAACATAGTCTTTAATTTAAACATTAGCTGAAATAAAGAAACCAAGTGACTGCAAAACTACTGTTCTGCATGATGTTAAAATAAAATAGAAAACAAATTCAGTTTTCAGACCACATAAGGACGCGTGTATTATCAGTTTTATTTAATATAAAATGGCATTATAAACCGAATGTGCATCAGATAATTTCATCACCACCATCAGAAATAAAGTGGGAGTGTCTATTTATGTTCACTTTTAATAGTTACAAATTCGGTGAGACTTCCTTATTTACCACACCCACACCTTGGGCTATGCAGAATGAGAAAGCACACACAACCTGGATAACAATGCCACACCCTTGCTAGGAGGGTTGGAGAAATACAGCAAGACCCTCAATATACAACATCTGTTGGGCAGGATGAATTGATCAAACAAGTGACCACAAACTGTAGCAGTTGAACATTCTATAAACCTTTCTGGAAATGACAATTCACCATTGTTTAGTTCACACAAAGTATATGATAATTTGTCAGAGAGACAATGGGTAGTCCTATTAGGACACAAAAACACAATACAGTACACACATCACTATATCCTAATGGTGTAATATTAATTAGATGGGAAAGACAACGTCTTACTACACAATTACCACTAGGAGAAGGAAACAATTAATGTAAGTTGATTCACTATTTCCAAACGTTTCTTTTTAAGAAGCCCTGTATTCCATCTGCTGTAAAACTTTTAAACTTGGACTTGGCACGCAAAAAGTAAAACAAAAATTTATGCTATTTTTCTGTCATTTTCTTTGTGGCACAAGCAAGCACTTTATTTTTTAATTGGCTGTATACCTTCAGTTTTACATCGGGATTGTGTATGTATACACATCTTGCCTTTTGTATTACATTTGATGTTTGTCTGGTGCCACGATGAATTCCCATGTTTTATGGACAATAAAGAAAGTATATCTCATCTATCTGTAAAATTTAATTTACTATTTCAAAGAAGAAGTGTTTGTATTCATTTACTGTTAAATTCACTGGCAACCTTAGAAAATTTGGCAAATTTCGATCAGATCAACTGTACACAGGAATTCAACTTGTTTAAAGTTGGCCATATGGACTAGGATTGGGTATTTATTTTAGGCTTTTTAATTTATAAAACAATTTTATCAATTCCTACTAACTTGAAAAATCAATGTAAAACAACAATGACTGAGTCTGTGACACTCTGTGTTTGTAACTCAATACATTCTGAAAAGCTAAAAGAAATGTGTAAAAAGTTTGTTATTGTACGTAAAATAACAAACTTTTTACACATTTATTATGATTTTGCAAGTAAGTAACTTTAAACAAACTAGGACTTGGCATATTTTTCAAGGAGGTAGCCATGATAAAATTGTTTTATAAATTAAAAAATCCAAAATAAATATCCCATCCTCATCCATATGGTCACTTTAATGGTAATAGTAAGTTTGCAGGTTGTGGTTCAAACTCAACTTAGTTTGGCTAAATTCAGGTGATCAGTTGAAATAATGGTTACTGTTACTATAAAACTGGTACAGATTAGCTTGTTTGGAAAAAAACAACTAAAACTAGAAGTAACTGGGAACAATATTCCTATTAATCGGCAAGGCTTTAATTGACAGTCACACTTAGTAAATTTTTATAAGACAAGGGAAAGAATGCTGATATCAGTGAAATCTGCACTTGAGTTACAAAGTTTCTACCATGTGAGCTTGTATTTACTGCAAGAGAAAGCTAAAAACAAGTGGAATGCTGGGATACATTGATGTACTAATCTCCAGCCATCTTATCATAGGAGATAGGAAGTCTACTGATGACACAGGTAATGGTAGTTATGTCTGTTATCTCCACCCACAAATCATATTCAAATAATTACTAATTAGCCATTAAACTTTCATTAGACTGTGCACAGCAGACTGGTCTAAAACAAGTGTGTTGCTAGGTGAAGTCAGCAGTCCAAGTGCTTGTTATCTACAGCAAATGCGTTCCATTTTGGCCTGATTTACAGTCATTTCCTTTGACTGTCGAGATGGAAGTCATGCACTGCGTTGAAATCCCTACAGTACCCATACCATTTAACGTATTAGACTGATCCCTTTGAACCTCTACCACTCTCACTATTATCTCAATTCGTCTCTAATTCTACTCACTCTGTCTGCTTTTAAAATTACACATCTACATGTACATGAAATTATGTGGATCAAAATACAGTGACAGGCCATTCCTGAGTAATGCCTCAAATTTTTATCTGTGCCAGATCTACAACTACAATAAATGTAGAAATCATTGTATGGCTTGTGTAACAGCCAACAAATCCATTATGTTGAAACCACTGGTAAATTCAATGTCAAGCCAAGCCTGTAAAACATATTTCTATCAAGGCAATGTCTACAGCAAAGATATACAATTTAAGACGAGTCTGTGCCCTCTTTCTGTGTCATTATGTTTGCTCTGTCTTTCCAACTTAATAACACAAGAGTCTACCATCAAATTGCTACCTGCGATCTAATTGATTTCATATTATTTAAATCACCAAGTCCTGTTTGAAGATCTGGAACATTCTGAATGACTGCTTATATATAATCAAGTTGCCCTTGCTGCTCATTGGGTAGCCTCTAACAGGTGGTCAAAGATCATTGGTTCACTGACTCAATGAGGGTACATTCTTGGGGTTTTTTTCTTTGCCTTTCAAAATTTAGAATTTTCTTGACACCTAGACATCCTTTTCTTGGGCAAAACACTACATTTATATGTAAATATGAGTTTGTATGTCCTTTCACTGATTGTACAGATTTATTGTACTAAAACCTACACAGTAATAGTGTGAAATAAGAAAATCAAATCCTTGTATCTGTTGATAGGATATATTCAAATGAATGATCGTCATCCCTACATTCAGTAAATTCACAAACCATCTTTGATTGAAATCACTAATAAGATGCAGCGGCGATTGAAGGAGCTAAATATATACATGATATTAAGTGAAACTGTAATTCTGAGTCCCCTAATGGAAAACATCACTAACCAATGACAACTCTTTAATGCTTGCACCCAATCTTACAGAATTGTACAACAGCAAAGGGTTTGAAATCCTATCTCAACAGCAAAGGGTTTGAAATGCTGAATTTTGTCTCTCTAATTCCTATCTCAACAGCAAAGGGTTTGAAATGCTGAATTTTGTCTCTCTAATTCCTATCTCAACAGCAAAGGGTTTGACATGCTGAATTTTGTCTTTAATTTATATGATATATCTCAAAAGCAAAGGGTTTGAAATGCCGAATTTTGTCTCTCTAATTCCTATCTCAACAGCAAAGGGTTTGAAATGCCGAATTTTGTCTCTAATTTATATGATATATCTCAACAGCAAAGGGTTTGAAATGCTGAATTTTGTCTTTATTTTATATGATATATCTCAACAGCAAAGGGTTTGAAATGCCGAATTTTGTCTTTATTTTATATGATATATATCAACAGCAAAGGGTTTGAAATGCCGAATTTTGTTTCTAATTTGTATGATATATCTCAACAGCAAAGGGTTTGACATGCTGAATTTTGTCTCTAATTCCTATCTCAACAGCAAAGGGTTTGAAATGCTGAATTTTGTCTTTAATTTATATGATATATCTCAAAAGCAAAGGGTTTGAAATGCCGAATTTTGTCTCTAATTTATATGATATATCTCAACAGCAAAGGGTTTGAAATGCTGAATTTTGTCTTTATTTTATATGATATATCTCAACAGCAAAGGGTTTGAAATGCCGAATTTTGTCTTTATTTTATATGATATATATCAACAGCAAAGGGTTTGAAATGCCGAATTTTGTTTCTAATTTGTATGATATATCTCAACAGCAAAGGGTTTGAAATGCCGAATTTTGTCTCTAATTCCTATCTCAACAGCAAAGGGTTTGAAATGCCGAATTTTGTGTCTAATTTATATGATATAATCTCAACAGCAAAGGGTTTGAAATGCCGAATTTTGTCTCTATTTTATATGATATAATCTCAACAGCAAAGGGTTTGAAATGCTGAATTTTGTCTCTATTTTATATGATATATATCAACAGCAAAGGGTTTGAAATGCCGAATTTTGTCTCTAATTTATATGATATATCTCAACAGCAAAGGGTTTGAAATGCTGAATTTTGTTTCTAATTCCTATCTCAACAGCAAAGGGTTTGAAATGCTGAATTTTGTCTCTAATTTATATGATATAATATCAACAGCAAAGGGTTTGAAATGCCGAATTTTGTGTCTAATTTATATGATATATTAAAATCAACAGCAAAGGGTTTGAAATGCTGAATTTTGTCTCTAATTTATATGATATAATATCAACAGCAAAGGGTTTGAAATGCTGAATTTTGTCTCTAATTTATATGATATAATCTCAACAGCAAAGGGTTTGAAATGCTGAATTTTGTCTCTAATTTATATGATATAATATCAACAGCAAAGGGTTTGAAATGCTGAATTTTGTCTCTAATTTATATGATATAATCTCAACAGCAAAGGGTTTGAAATGCCGAATTTTGTGTCTAATTTGTATATATTATCTAATAGTACATGTACAGAGAAACAATAGGATACCTGTTGCTTTGGGAATACATGTTAATATTTCATAACCACTGGAACCTAGAGTCTACTTCTACACTAGCAAATTAACTGAATAAACATTAGCAAAGTGCAGTGGTTGTCAAAATACAAATCTATTTCTTCCCTTATTAATAAGAAATTCATTGGCATTTCAAATTAGATACGTCAATTGTATATAGTCCCCTACATACTGTTAGAATCAAGCAGGAGAGAATGATTAGAATATGGCTTTAAACACAATTCAACCTCCCTCACTAATTTGTGTATGATTTGATCAGTCTTTTTCTCTTCCTGTACTGTTCAACTGTCAAAATTATCTTTTGAAGTATGGCAATGTATGTTTCATTCTGGTAGCATGGTTTTTATTATCAAGTCTCATGAAATGTTAAGATTGTATACAATTTCTAAGCTGTATCCTGGTGAAACACACACAGGTGACGTCAATATATCTGCTTCGATTTAACAAATAGTTCAGTTGAAATTTCAGTTGCTAACAGCATCTACTCTAGTTTGACAATATACCAATTAAAATTGACATTTCCAGAGACATCAAAAACTAACTATATCTCTACAGATTTTAGTCTTGGTGACAACAAATTCTGCATACCCCCGGTATATCTTCCCAGATTTTATACCGCTAGCATTTCAAAGTGATAAAATTCATGGTCTGCTAAATTGTTGGTAATTTTCACTCCTTGCCAATAATTCATTATCCTTTCCTTTGTAGCTAAGGACTGAAAGCACATTAGTCACTAATGAGGGATATTTTAATTTGTGTCTCAGTCACTGAGAACACATGGAAAATCATTTTGCAGTGGTATTGTTGCTATTGTCTTGTTCATAAAGGCTTGCTTCTAATTCACTGTAATGACATCATTTCTGTGTTCTCACCAGTCATTATTTTTAACGTCCCCTCAATATGACAAAATATTGCCACTCAAAGTCATTCACATTAATGGAAGCCATCTTTTTTCCTTTCCCCTTAAATGGGGCTATACATCTACACACACACACACACACACACACACACACACACACACACACACACACACAACACATAGACACACAAATACAAACACACACATAGACACACAGACACCACACACACACACACACACAGCTTGGAATCAATAAGCACTCTCAATGTACTTCACATTAACTAGTATGATGGGTTTTTTTTCTCCTTCATATATCTATATCTCTGCATATTGTGAGTTACAGTAAGCCAGAAGCCTTTCAAGTTGCCATAATAACATGGTGTATTCTTTCTCTACATGTTTCATTTCAATCCCAGGTCTTACCAATCTCATCATATATTCATGAATTATCAATATGCAGCTGCGTTGTTTTCACTCCATATTCTTTTTGAAAATCAAACAAATGCATACTGTGTATATTATATCTATGCATATTGTGTGTACAGTACACTGGTGTCACACACTGAGTCTAGTTTTATTCAATATTATTTTGTCCTCCATACTCAATATTGGCACTGTTTCAGTTTACTGTGGACATATTGGAAGACGGATACAAGGGAATAAAAGGGAAGGAATACGTCAGGGAATCAATGCAGGAGCTGGAGGGAAATAAGAGCCATAAAAATCTCCCAACTGCTGCCTTAAAAATCAATAGATAGAGCTGAGGAACGATGGTGTGAAAGCAAAAAGCTGTGAAGAAACAACGGTTGGCAGTGACATGTTACACTTCTGCTGTGTTTTAACACCCTTCCCACGGTTTAACATTAACAAGGGAAAAAGGCTTTCAAAGCATCTCAGACATATTTGCCAGTTAAAATCCAAATCCACACAAACAGCTAGATACAGAAAGCAAGCAACTCCTTTTAGATCAACAGATAGCTTCTTTTTTTTCACCTGAATTTCATCAACTTCAAGGTGTGAACATTTTGCATAAATTTTCCACTACACTGGTAGCTTTTCCCAAAGTGTTGTCAGCCTGTCTCAGGAGAGACAAGGGGCCAAACCCATGACTACAATACAACAAGCCTCTGGAATAGAAATTATAATGACTGGCAGAAAAAAAACTGGTAACGATCTTAAATCGGGATAGACTTAAAGAACGTATGTAGGCAAGAATTTGACAGTACTTTGACTAATGAAATTACAAAGAGAGCCTCAATCTATTCACAGACTTTACCAGTAACAAAGCAGATACAAAAGTGAAGTAGGGGATCCACTTCCATTGATAGACTGGACGTGTGACATATTAGTAATACCTCCGAGTATTTCACTTTGTGTGACAAAAATCACAATGCTTTCATTTTGCATACATTGCTTGTAACATATAGTATATAGTTAACACAGAAAGCCCATTCATTGGTGAGATCTACTAGTAGTACACACTAACAATCCCCTACACCATAATCAATTCCCACTGCTGTAATTTTATAGTGACGGATGTTGTCCCTCCGTCTCCTAGAAACACCACAGTCATAATTTTTCATTAGGTCATTGGTGCAACAGCAATAAATGGTAGGCAATAGTGAGGACTAAACAGCTGCCATCTGAGTAGGGTTTCCCCAATTGGTACAAGCAGTGGAATTAATCAATCAATCATTTTTACCTCTCTCAAAAACGGACATCCACCCCCAAAATATCAGTAATATTTGTAGATAAATCATGAATATGCTCGGAAAGTATTCACAAACATATTCATCTCCACACACACACACCACACACACACTGTCCTTTCTAATATTTTCATCACAATAAGCCGACAAGAAACACAACATCAATATAACATCAAGCTTAGGTAGAGATAGAAAAACTCTGATCAAAATACATCTACAGATCACACAGAGTGGAGTAGAGTGAACTAACAGTCGTTGAAAAAATGTGTTTGTTCTTACCTTCAATGTCTTGCATATTGATGTTTGTATCTGGGTTCATAAGTATACAGGTTTGGTACGATGTCAGTAGACGTAGATGTTGTCTCCAAAGCTGGCTAACAACTGACTAGATAGTTTTGATGGACTGTTTACCCTTATATACGCTGTCCTTCAAACAATGTCTTTAGCACACACGCAGGTGGAGCTAAGAGTCTGCAACAATACATGTAGAAAATTAGAAATTACAATGAGCTAGCTCATGTGACAGCTCCCATTCAACGACACACAGCAATTCAATATTAGAATAATTATGAAAATTTGGTCGTGACACAGCACATCACATTGCAGTGGGAGTTTCTGGGGGTGCAATTTGAAAGGTTAGCTAGTTTAGGTGGGGTTATAAATTCACACACATTATTTTGAATAATATGATGTTTAACCCTATGTGGTTCTAGCTATATATATATACCACAGTAACAAAATGCATCAAAAATCATTTTTGAAATAAATAAACGCAGTCAAATATTTCATATACGTCAAAAAAAGAAAGTTGTCGTAGTCAATGTTTTACGGGAAGGCATTCTAAGTAGTTTAAGGTATCAATTCATGTACACCAAATATTCTACTCTAAAAAAATAATTAATCATTTCCTGAATATTTAAAAAAACAAAAACATAAAAAAGTTAGTGTGATTTGGAAGCACCAGAGCACAATTAGAATATTTTCCATACACAATGTATCTCCTAGTGTGTGCTATTATAACGTAGATTGCTATCTAAACGACTGACCTGAAAACCTCTCATTTTCCTACACGAAATGGTATGGTACAGATATATACCGATCTCTTATAAAATATCATTACTCCTCAGAGTACTTGTAATATTGATGAAACAGAAAAATCAGGAGGATAGGGGGTCTCTGAGAAAGGACCATGATGCCTCTCCACATAAACTAGTAACCATGCCAACAGGCTCTTGTTGACTCCTCATCAAGAGTAGAAGAGAAACCACGTTGATAAGCACTCTGGGTGACCTTTGTTACCCAGTTCTTCATATCACAAAATGTGAGACCTTTATTATGTTAAATATCATGTGTGGGAGGATATTTCTCAAAAACACACCAGCGCAAGACATGGAAATTTCAACCACGACTGGTGATTTTTTAATTCATAAATTTTTCATTGACAAACATAATTGAGGTGCTATGAGCCACATGTAATTGTTTTGAAATGCTCCATTGTTGCTGTGTGGTATTACAAAGTACTAGCCTTGCCTTGCTGAGGCCCCTTCCATGTACATAGCAAATTACAATGCCTAACCCTTGATGAATAAAAAATAGTGAATTTTCACAATATCTAAATGATCTAGTATTGAAATAATGATAATCCCCTTTGTAAATGCTTTATAAGTCTAATGTAAGCCGACACATATCAACATTGAAGTTGATGATATTTTAACATGAATGGAGACTGTTGGTTGAAGTCGCTCTACATCTGTAAGGGTCAGAGTGGTAAAAACTGACGCTAGGTTTATTAATCAATGGGAACTAAAAGCACTTCACTTATCAGGCTGGAGTCATGCAAGAAAACTGCTATTACAAATAACATGAAATATTCATAGTCTATCATAGTGTGCCTCCCAGCTGACTTTTTCTAGTATTGTTACGAGCACACGTTTTGTCCAATTGATAGCAGAATACAAGATACCGTTTTCAATGCATGCAAGATTCCCATCAAAGTAGCGAGATTTTCCGCTGCTTTCTCACTTATGAGCTCATTAATGTTTCAACTATATAGAGAAGATACAACAAGATCACACCAGCAATTCACAAATAATTATGGAATTAATAAACAACATAAATACATTAATGGTGTTGTATGTATGCATGTATGAATAATCATTATTACATGTCAGTGTTAAACAAATATTAAAGGAAAATAGATGAAATTAAAATAAAACAAGTCTTCGTAAAAGACAGTCCCTAAAATACTTTCATTTTATGTGACTGAATGGAAACATGATTTAAACAAATTGGTGGCAACAAATAAATACTACAAATTGCTGATTGAACCTGAAGATAAGAGTTAAGGCCAAAAGGTCAATGTCTGAAAAGAAAGTTTAAACCTGGCAATATGGGGGTGGACACTTGAATGTAGTTTCTATGTATTAAAGTGTTTGAGGTATGTGGTACATCATGATTGTTCACTACAAATATGGCTGCAAATGACTAAAAAGTGATATGAGCACCAAAAATAATGCATGTATAATAATATATTTATCTGGTTCTGCATTACCTATAGATGTGATCTAAAAGACATTAGCCACACATAATAGCTACAAAGTGTCTGTAATACAATGTATGTAAGCAATAACTTAATTTTGATGATCTACACTGTAGGTCAAGGTAAAGGTCACTCCTACAAGAAAGCTTGCATGTGATTATATGGGGTTAGACACTTGAATAGCGTCTATGTACTGAAGTTCTTGAGTTATGCAGTAATATAGAGATTGTTTACTACAAATATGGCTGCCATTCAGGAAAAATTACATGAGCGCCAAAACTATCACTGTGTATACTTCTTTTCTCCAATATTCAATACTTGCAAACATGATTTAAAAGAAATTGGCAATATGTAAACACAACAATATGTCTGTGATAGGCAGGAATTGGCCTGAAGGTCAAGATCTCCAAAGATAGCTTGCATCTGATAATATAGGGGTAAACACATGAATGGAGTGTTTGTATATTACAATAAATATTGATTTTTAACTACAAATATGGCCGCCATTCGGTTAATTTTGCATATATCAAAAAACAAATTGATGTACATATGTCCCATATGATATGTCACCTTTGTGTCAAGTTTGAAAGAAATTGAATATTGCGCATCTGAGAAATGATGAATTATGAATGGACAGACGGAGCCCATTGCAATAGTCCCCTTGCCTTCAGGGGATTAATAAAAAAAATAGACAGAATTTTCATTCCTTCATATCATATGTTGACAAGTCTTGCATAGCTTGAAGATTTCAAAGAAAACTAAATCCTTGCATGTTGAAATTACTAAATTATTTCAATGGCTGAAGTGTTATGAAAAGTATAACAAAATGCACGTCTACTGTTGTAAAATGTATCTACTGAAAATTGACAACTGTTTTGATAGGTGCAGACATGGTAGGAAGACTTCCATTTGTGTTTTAACAAAAACAAATATAAACATTCATTTTCAAAGAGATGCACTCAAAAATATTCAATACTTTCAATATTCATAGTGATTTCGTCTTGATGCATACATTGTTAATTCATAACTGTACATTTTAACGATTAGTGTTCTTTGTTTGTTTGTTTTACTAAGTATAATGGACACAACTCATCTATTTTCTTCCCTAGCTATGTATCAAATATCAATAGAAGAATCCAGTCAATTTCATCTCTTTTATTCTTCCACGCTACAAACATTCATATTACTGGCATTCTGTATCAATTGCATTGCTTTCAAGTCAAATTTGGTACATTCTCAAATGACACACAAATCACTTCTGCATTGCAAACGGCAAGTGATAAATGATACAGTACACTTCCATGTGTATCAAACTATCAAACAGAGTGTTGTGAAAGCATGATCCTCAAAAATAAAAAAATCCATACTACATGTACATGTACACAGTATTTCTGCAACCACATCTCTCCGACCTACAACACTTTTGTTCTTTTTTGTAAATGCCAGGAACACCTTTGTGTGGGACAATAAAATATTTGCAGAGAAAAACCCTATTCCCTTGAGGTTGCTGAACAACTATAATATGCTAACATCTTGCAGAGAGTGGTTTTATTCATCAGAGTTCAAAGGTTAACCATACATGTGCATTGTATACCACTGGGACTATCAACCACTCATCACTCAGTGACAATTTATGGAAATCATTTTGGTTACAAATCTTACACTGATGACATTTTCACAAGACTGACAACACACTTGCTTTTGCTCAAACCGACACTACTGGTGACAGTCTCAAAATACAAACTGAAATATTGATAACGCGCCACTCGGGCTATAACAACAGTATCAAATATAGGAAAAGTTGTGTTACTATATAATACTAATCTTATATTATATGGCCATCAAGCCTCTATCAAATTAGAGAATTGTTACAACAGGTCACTGAAAGGTCATGCATAAATTATACATGGAAATGAGCCTCGCAAAAAAACTTGGAAAATGTCACAACAGCAATATGTACTTTAACTACTGACCAACAGGTCAGGAGACACAAGAGGTGAATCTGTAATTACAACATCTTCAAATACCACACACATTTCCTAATACTCAGTTGTCTGAAAACGATAGATTTGGTCTAAAACTGGCCTGTAGTATTGCGGTGCTTATCTTGTGCCTTCACTGCATATTAAACTATATCTGAGTACAATACCACAGACTAACACTTAAAAATGTACACCATCAAATAAAGAATGTCCTCTTAATAATAATTACAGAAAAAAAATCTATAATCCATAATTCGATTTCATAAACTGACATCTACTAGTATACTACATAAATTACAGCTAAAACATCAACAATCTTTTGCAATTCTTAGTAACATGTTGGTTTATTTCTAGTTGTTATAGACTAGAAAATAAGTGTACTCGCACTCATACTGGTAATGGTTTTAATAAGACTTTCAATTTTACAGGCCCCAGGGTGAAATTAAACTAAGAGCAACCACAGTTTGAAGGTTTTGGTGATATTAGTTTTATTCTTGTGTTTTTTTGTTTATCTTTTATTAAGAATCCAATAACAAACAACACAACTGACCACCTCTATGGAAAGTTATTTACTGGCTACCTAATTATTGTTTGTATGGGAAGGTACATGTAGGCATATTTTATTCATTTATCCCTGAAGCTAGGGTTAACAAATTGTCACCAATGGTGTTGTAGCAGCACAACTGTATGGTTCTGGCAATGACTGCTGATGTACTTGTAATTTTCAGAGAATTTGGGCATGCTTCTTTCTTGAAATGACAAAAAAGTAAAAGATAATACACTGAAGGTCGAGCAGAGAAGTCAAGTGCTAGTATTGTCTCTTTATGTGGCTGATTTGTCATTCAATTGTACGATCAATCCCAGTGGAAGTAACGTGCCTGTTCTTCAATTTTACTGGCAAGTCATGTCATACTTGACAACTCTACTTCTCATTCAGGCATGATAACTTGAATTGAAAGTACACATGAAGAGAACTGTCAGCAGGATTATTGTGAGCAGTGTGTTATTACATGTACCTAGCCTTCCTATGCCATCCTGATTATCTCGGACCACATTGCTACCATCTCTCTCTCTTAAGGAGCAAAATCATTCATATTTTGTTCATTCTACTTGACAAGAAAATCTCTCACTGTTTCACTTCTACATGTATATCTTGCCTACAGCTCATACCTCAGCAGCCAGTACCTAACAATGCCATGTCTATGACTGTTCACTAAAACCGCACCTCACCTCTCACCTACTCATTGCTGTCACTGCTGACTTCAAAAGGGAACACCACCCATTGATTAGATTAGTAAATGAAAACATACTGTGCAAGCCATACAATCCCACCCCTAAAATTAACTCAATCAAACTCCATAATAACTGCACATTCACAAACCACATCAAACGCCTTTTTTTCAGTACAATGTCAAATGCCACTCAAAAACACACTTTTCAGACATTTCTCTGTCAAAATAATGGAAATGAATTCAGCTTTGTTCACGACATACTGTCTTATTCCACAATGCTTTCTATTTTATCATCTATAAATATGCCAATGGAGTGGATCAAAGCAATTTGAACCTACACAGCATTACTATTCCCAATGGAAAACATGATTCCAGTTCTACTAAGTGATAAATTGACCACTATCTTTGTACACATACATGTATATCTCCTGTCTTTACTCTTTCAAAACATCTTACATTAAATGCTTGGTTTTGTAGAAATATTTTTGACCTTGTGCAATTGTCTTGGGTTGCAAAGCTGGATAAAGGAGAAAGAAATGTACTATCAAATTTTATATCATCTGATACATGTTTCGTTTGAGGCATTTAAAAAAAAATTGTTTTATAACATTACATATTAATTTTCTAATTTAATACTATGAGTTGTGAAATCAATATGAAGTTGTCTAACTGAAAATTCACGCATAATTACTTAATTTTTTTTTTAATTTTTTTTTTTACATTTCCGACGGACACAAAGCTATCCATGGATAAAATCTTAGAATATACAGATGTCTTACAATTTTTTTTGTCAATAAAAATCTGGATATTTTTTTTTTAATACAGTAAACTTAAACTGTCTGCATTCCTTATATACTTATAATTTTTTCCAGGGAGTGAGACAAAACAACATCGAGGTACAAGAAATTTTTGTGACTTAAAATGTGGCACTTTATGTGTGTTTTATAATACTCTAGAATTATACAAATTGTAAAATCAATAATCCATATTTTGAAGTTATAATTGTAAACTGCACAATTATTGTAGTATTAGTATTTCAAACATGGATGGAAAAATTACAAGTATGCCACAGCTTGAGAAAGGTTGTTAAATTTCTGTTATTTTAAGATAAGTTATTTCAGAAGTATGAGGTGAAATAAAACATACATATGTCCAGTACTTGTGTACAATGCTGGAATCAATATTGTAAATTAACATGATGGTACAGCTAGGCGGCATAATAAATCCATAAAATATTCAAAACATCTTTCATAATCAGCTTCTATCGACAGGAAATAGATTCAATAAGTTCTTGTCCTCAATGTATTATCACGTTTCAGCAAAACAAATATTCATCACAGCCGTCAACAATGAAACCACAAACATTACTTTGTGTAAGCCTGCTATTAATTCTAAAAACCGATACAATACAATTTTCATTCTAATTGGTACCTGACTTAAAATGAAGTCGCTGTCCGACTCCAGTGACTGACAGAAATGCTTACAACTCACAAAAGATCTGTTTCTATACCAACTGTTCAATCTATATCAATTTCATACAGTGATACTACATTTGTATGCCTTCCTTATTTTTCACCTTTATAATTTTTCATCTCGGTATGCACTATTTCTGATTTTAATCATTTTAAACATTTATACAATAACTGTTTGTCAGTTGATTGACTAGGGTTTGGTTTCGTTTCAAATATTTGGTATCATCCACATTCATTGATCTTGCTTAGTCACGACTACACAGTACCTGGTGCTCATTAATATGAATACAAATTAAGCCAATCCCCGCTTACCTGTATTTTAATCAGATCAAAATTTGCTTACTTCCATATTACCACATAAAACTACCAAAATAATGTCAATTTATTTGTTCATGTATTAAAATACAAATCATCTACAACATGGCTGTTTCTGTTGCATATTGCCATGAAAAATAATAATATAATAATAACAATAATTTTATTTGTCCACTAAAAATTGGAAATGTGACTTGGTTTGCACAGCCTCTGGTACACTGGTACTGGAAATTTATTCATATATTAATATATCACGTCATCAATTTATTCATGTATGAACATACAAATCATGTAAAACATAGAGCCACATAAACCACTGGAATCATATTTGATCATTTACATTATGTATGCATCACCATACATGTACAGACCATCTGGTCACGTCAATTCCTTCACATACATATACATCCTGGCTCTATTATTTGGACAGACAGCAACATTCATTAATATATCCATTCTGTCCAGCTATCAATATGAAATATCCTGTCACCAGCATGGCATTCATTCTGTCCTGCTATTAATACGAAATGCCCTGATAAACTGTCATCAGCATGGCATTCATTCTGTCCTGCTATTAATACGAAATGCCCTGATAAACTGTCATCAGCATGGCATCCATTCTGTCCTGCTATTAATATGAATTGCCTTATCATCAGCATGGCATTCATTCCGTCCTGTTTGATATCTTATCAACATGGCATTCATTGTCCTGCTTGATACTCTATGGCATACCCTATCTAGTACAATTTGTATGACATACAAGGTACATTTGTATTTCTTAGTCTGCACGAAATCCATGCTAATCTTATTCGATACCCCAAAATTACACTGAAAACAATTCATCCATTTGGCATGCTGGCCATCCAAATATTAAAATATCAACAGGTTGTTCAGTACTTGTATTTTTTAAGAAATCCTGGCACTAAACGTGTCACATGCATATCACCCAAATTACATTTAACAAATCCAAAGTGAGCTTTTACATGTTAACATTTTATTCCCTTGGGCAAAATATTCAAACAATTTTTCTTGTTAAAATTTTACTACAAACTGATCCTTTTAAGGTATAAACTCAAGTATGATATTGTATAGTCCTGTTGAGATCAAGCCTTGAATGTCATTACAAAGTTTACTGTAGTGTTGGAAAGATTTAAGTATTATGTAATTTGACACAGGCATGCCATATGTGTACATGTATTTTCACGGAAGTCATAAAATTTGGCTTTTCAATGTACCCAAGTCCTAGTAGATTTGACTGAAGCACAGGTACAATATGTTACTTTGCATGATGGATATAAGATCATCAATTACTGCCATGTCACTCCCTAATGAATCGTAGAGACCCTTATCTACAGTAATATGCCATATAAAATTTTAATACTTAACAGAGCAATATGTATTTTTATAAATACTGAGTTCAAATGATAGGAGTATGGTGACAAGATGACTGGCAGTTCTCAGGAGACTTTCCTATACATGTATACATGTATCCCCCTCCCTAACACATCATCGTAACATGCAATGTATACAAAATGTATGAACTTCTGCTTCCCTCCTCAACAGATGTTTGTCAGAGCAAGGTCCACAAAACTATGTAAATCTGTCACGTTTCCATGCCGTAATTTTCTCATTACCTGTATATTTTCTGGTTCTAAGATGCATTGCCATTAGATGGCACGACTTATTTGGTTTTTGTTCTAAATTTGTCTTATTAATCACATTTGAAATATACTTTCATAATAAAATGATGGAAAAACATATTGACATCTTTATTTGTGAGTTAATCTATACAAGAAAATAATTCATTCACAGAAATTGTCATGAGTAAAATCCAGGGCAGAAAGGTGACAACCATGTGCACATCCCCTCAAGTAGCACGTGCAGAATTGTTATCCATTTGTACAAAACTTACGGTGTAGCAATACATCTTGAAACCGTCAACAGGTCCACTACCTTCCCCCAACATGCAGGTATACTATACGACCAGTCACAGACTACATTACTTGTATACATCAAATATCTTTGACCTATATGTATGTCTGCAATGTTTTCACTTATGAAAATACAAATTGGGCAATATATTTTCATGGGTATCTGGGTTCCACCATTAAATGAATTAAGAGAGCTTACGTGTATGACACCAATACTCTAAGGAATAGTTTGTCTACGAGTTCCATTTTACAAAGTTTTTTGATAGATTACTCCTCAACTAACCACACCCATCACAAGTAATGGTACAAACCATTAGAATTTTGAATAAATTCAGGCACCAAATTTATAATTTTAACCATCGGTATGCTTATAAAAATATATTATTCCCGAGTACTTTCGCCTTCTTTTTGTCGGAAGTCATAAACAAATAGAACGACAGCACAAAATAATCTCAGATTTAGAGGCAGAAAGGCGCCTACAATACTATCTATTCTGGCTCATTATTTGACTCTGAATTCTACTATAAAAGGTTATCTTATCTGAATCAGTGGCAAAATATAATGTATGTTTACATAGATATCTTTAGTCTGAGTGATAAAGGATGTATGGGGTTTCTATAGAAACCGTTGCCATGGCAATACCATCTTTGCTTCAGGAGATATAAAGAGAAGAGTAATAAGTCTCCATTTCAAAGAGGAGTTTTGGATTTAGATAATAAATGAAAGCACCAGGAAGGAAATGGTGTCACTGAATTAGACTGCTAATTCATCTGGAGTGCACATTCCCTTCTTCAGTCATCACATGTGACAGTAAATCAGGATGGAATAAAATTTCCATATTGCTTCTTATTTTTTGGAAAGTCAAAAGAGTTTTGATTCTAATTTAATCACCGTTCAATTCTAAACAGTTGTTGGATCAGATGACACACATATTGACATGGATTTAAGAAGAGAAACATGTAGGGAATTTATTGAAAGGAAACTGAGTTGTACAACACCCAACATATTATTGGCAAGAATTAAGTATAAGCTGTACATGGACAATACATCATTCAAAATGACAGGATTAACACTACACTGTATAACACAGATACTGACCAACAATACAATGTATACACAGAAAGCCTGTCCATACTGCAAAATCTGATCCGGATCCAATTCAATTGACCTGTCCATACTGGTTACTTCGTATCTAATTCGAATTAACTGATCCGGATCGAAGCCGAATCTGGGTGAGGGTTTCGATCCAGATTGGAGATGTTATATGTGTGGACAGATACCAGTGTTTTTGCTAAGGTTTGGGAACCCCGGTAACAGAAAGGGGGAAAGAGGTAAAACTGGTAGTGCTTCCCATGCAATGTATCATAGTTTAGGTGGGAAACCCCGGTAAAATGATATGGGAACCCTGGTTGATTTTACCTACTTACCGCCCTTAAATAAAACACTGGATACACAATGTACTTCGAATCAAATCCATCTTTCATTTTTTTTAGTGTAGATGGGAAGTGGATTTGATTCGGATGACAGTGATCAGTTTAATTCAGATTGGATCCGGACCAGATATGGACAGGGCCATCGTTTCCATATACTAAATTACATTTGTATAAAACTTCATTCATTTACCCATAGTAATGAAAATGGAAACTATGAAATCCACACTGACATAAAAATTTGTTATTTTAGAACTATTTTAGTATTAAGTCCATTTAGACAAAGTTTTCACATGATTCTTTATACCATCAAGTCCACATTAACAAGGTTTGGACATTCTTAAGTCCATACAGACAAGGTTTTGACATGATTCTTTGTCCCATCAAGTCCACATTAACAAGGTTTGGACATTCTTAAGTCAATACAGACAAGGTTTTGACATGATTCTTTGTCCCATCAAGTCCACATTAACATGGTTTGGACATTCTTAAGTCCATACAGACAAGGTTTTGACATGATTCTTTGTCCCATCAAGTCCACATTAACAAGGTTTGGACATTCTTGTCAAATAGATAAGGTTTTCACATGATTCTTTATACCATCAAGTCCACATTAACAAGGTTTGAACATTCTTAAGTCCATATAGACAAGGTTTTTACCTTCTAAAACCATCACGTCCACATTAACAAGGCTTTGATATTCTTTATACCATCAAGTCCACATTAACAAGGTTTGGACATTCTTAAGTCCATATAGACAAGGTTTTCACATTCTTAAACTATCATGTCAACATTAACAAGACTTTGATATTCTTTATACCATCAAGTCCACATTAACAAGGTTTGGACATTCTTAAGTCCATATAGACAAGGTTTTAACATTCTTAAACTATCAAGTCCATACAAATGTATAGACCTAGCCTAGAGTCAAGTCGTGCAGGGATTTTTGGCTACTGCTGTCCTTCACGCCTAGTACATCCTTAACATTTTCTTTTTTACTTTAATGAAGCTTTGGCCAGAAAGCTTATGGGTTTTTTAAAATGATCATATTCAATGATCACACCACAACATGGCCGGCAGCTGATTTCATGACAGGACTTAAGACATGTGGGGGTTGAACATCACTGTGTGAAATCATAAATCTAACCTTAAGTTGAATAAATGACAGTTAGGGATACATGTACATTTATGCTAGGTGTGAGGAGAGGTGATAGTCCAAAATCCCCATATGACTTGTCTCCAGGCTAATATGGACAGGTTTTTACATTCTTAAGGATGAGATGCAGGTTCGTTGGTGAATTTTGGCCTTTTTTTTTTTTTTGCTCATTATGAAGCTTCATGGTATGTGCCATCATTTGGTTAAAAGATTTTTTGAAAATCGTTCATTTTTTCCATTAATAAATTTGAAATGAAAAAACTCTAACGCTATATGTGTTTTATATGGTTTCATTCCTGAATGTTTATGTACAAAGATTTGCATACATAAAGAAGATTGACAGAAACGTTGATTACAGAAGAGTGTCTTTTCATATGCAAATGAGACATAGCTAGTAGGCCTCTGTGCAATGACTGACGTGACATTATCTCTTAGCTGTGTTGTTGTACAAAACCAATCAAACTCGGTAAATTTGGTTATAACCAATAAAAAGTAAAAAAAATACCTCCTTTGAACCTGGACTGATGCACGTTGATTTTGACCAGTGCATCGGCTAAAAACGTTACAGTGAAGCGGCCTACACTGCACTACAGCCGCACAGTCGCTTGTAAACTGTTACTCCTTTCCTAAATGGTACTTACAAGTTACATACAACACGTAGGGGGAGAGGGGGGGGGGGGGGTATGACATTGCTACCGATTTCATAAGAATATCGCCAATCCCTATAATAACGTCATTGTTCTGTATTAGGACCGTTATAGACAAGAATAAAACCATTTAGGAAAAGGAATAACAGTTTACAAGCGACTGTGACTACACTAGTCTACAGCCTTCAAGTGTACCCGACGCGACGGCGATGTATTAGATGACGGTTTTCAAGTACCATGCATGTAAAAAAAAACATACAAATCTCGAATATCTAACAGTATTGCAGGCTTATTGTTTTAGCCGATCGAAAAAAATTGATGTTTACAAAAATAAAACGATTTAATCAACACGTTGGCGCATCGAAAATGAACCACGCTATCTTCGAGACTTGAGAGTTCACGTCAGATGCGTGACATTGCATCGGCGATTTCCGGGTATTACATTTCTGTTTCTGTAAGATTCACAGAACGTGGCCGTAGACTAGCTTTGAACTTTCGCGTTGGTGGATTTTGACAACGTCCTCTTCACATACTATATTATATTATTAGGGTTAAGGTCCTATAAATTGAGTGTGGCAACCACACTCTAACGATCGGCTTATCACGGCTCGATCCTTCGTGAACTTTCGAGACACGTCGACACCGAGTCACATGTACTGTAGTAGTATACGTGCGTTGCGTTGTTTATTTGCGTCTACGATGAGGCTGTCTGAACGTAAACGGCAAAGAATTTGGCACCGAGCGATCCTCAAGGCTATTAATGTTATAAAATGGAGATTTTGAAGGTACAAGTAGTTTAAATAAATGAGGTAATGTCTACTACGACTCCGAGTATCATAAAACGTCACTCGCAGTGGAAGAAAAACTGTTGACGTGAGTTCAAGTACCATTATTTATACCGTAGTTTTGTAACACTCCTTACAATTTGTATAACATTCCCGATGTCGTACGGTGTCGTGGTGTGGAAATTTGATTTCAGGGAAAGGATTAACTTTTTTTATTGTGTGTCTTCAACGAAACACCAACAACGTAGCAATGCCTAATACATGAGCAGGAATATGGAACGTAGCCCATATTCGAATCAAAACACGAACACCAACTGCGTAGAGCAAGAGCTTCGAATCCAAACCAGAAAGTATACTATGTAATGTCGAGAACGGCACGCGTACCGTATTAAAAGATTAAACCAAAGTCTCCACCCGTAGATGAATAATAGATGACTTGACACCTTTATCGCGGGAAACAAACACGTTTCTATCTGTAGCATTTCATGACACTCCTAAAATACCTGATTTTCTTCATGTCTGTAGCAAAGCAACGTACACAACCAAATGGCAAGGATTGAGTAACATATTTGCAAGTCACAGAAAACAGCTGTTGCAATGTCTGTCGAATTTGAAAGCTTTTGTCGGGCGGAAGGAGTCCAATTGTGTTAATTAGCATTTTTCTACGTTCTTTATTTTGTATACTGTGTGAAGTTCAAAGCTATTTAACTTTGCGTCAGAACGTCCCAGCTGCGTCAAATTTGGAGACAATACTCGGAGACAGTGTGTCGAAAAAACGTTCCTCCGGATTGTTTAGTTTTTGAGGGAATCAAGAGATATTGCGTTGAGAAGTGTGAAAAGCGGTAATTTATGCAAAAAACACAAAAATACAACTTTGGATGATTATAACAAGACAATGAGAGACAAAATAAAAAATCCGGAGGAACGTTTTTTTGTTTATGTACATAGCTTTCATTTGAAGTCGAAAAGAGGACTATATTCAACTGTTTGTAAAAGTTAAATAGCTTTAAGTGAAAATCGTCAAAAAACACAGTTTTTGGGTACAGATCAATAATATGGTTAAAAATGTAAAAAATCACCACAGAAACCACAACTTCATACAAAGACTCGACATAATTAATGAAAAAAATGGTATATTTATCTTGTCTTTAGTGTGAAATGTGATGGAGGAAAAATGAGCTAACGAACCTGCATCTCAACCTTAAGCCATGAAATCCACAGGAACAAAGTTTTGATGCCATGTATTCTAATGCAGAACATACACTTCCTACAAATCTACCACATTGAACAACAATACATTTCCACAGTAATTTTTGAGCTCCTAGTTATTTTCTACATATTATTGCCTAACACATACAATGTGTGGTGTGTGTGTGCATGTGTATGTATGTGTGAATGTGAAGAGGATTGTGAATGAGAAAGTAGAGTAATTATATTCTCAATGCCTCATATTTATACTATAAAGGATGTGACAGAGATACATATATCATTGTATGACTATAATTAATATTTCTAGTGTCTAACCTTCCTTCATTTCTGGAGAGAACTCACATTTAAAAAGTAGCTCTACACAAGTGAAACTAAGCCCATTGAATTTGGGAACTATCTGAGTCAAGTCAACACCAATCATGTTTTGCCATGCATGAAAGATAAATGTGTCACTGAATGTTATCTCCTCGTCGCCACTGACTGTCTTTGACTGGTGTAAATCTGTCTGTTTATTAGTAGAGGCTTGTGTCATGTCATGGCTGGCAGTGAGTATAGTATTACACATCGTGTATGTAGTGCACTAGTGTGGGCCATGTCACACCAGTTCTTACATGTATGATTGAGTCATGTACTATAATACACTACATGTAATCAGCAAAATGGTGTGAACAGTGCAAGCGAGGTCGGTGGGCTGCATTAACGAGTGTGGTGAGTGTTGTCCTGCTTGGAAGCAGGTCACCACAAGTTTTCTCCAAGTACACCGTTCTATGGCGAGTGCTGCAATCTGGTCTACTTGCAACATCCCCCCCCCCCCCCCCCCCATAAACTTGTATGTACAATGTATGTAGTATAGTGAGTGGTGTAGACAATATACATGTATATACTGGTGCAAGCAATGCCAGTGATGTCTATGGGTTGCCAAGTATGGTATGGTATGGTATGAATAGTGTACACAGCACCTACATGTATATGTACATTGGTGAGCAATGAGAGTGGACTACATTAATGCATGTACCGCGATAAAAGTAATGCAGACAGTACCTTTTTGGTGTGACCAGTACCAGCCATGGTTTGATCTTAATATTGTGTCTGTAAAGGTATATTTATATACATGTACATGTACTTGCAGATCTGTTTACATATTACAGTCAATGTATGTTGTGTCTGTAGGATATATACTCAAGTCTAATCATTTGGATATAATATTATCTCAAACTGTTGGTACAAATCCTACATTGTCCATATTTTAAGCTTGCAAAACATCAGCTGCATGTACACATCTCCATCTTTATCATCATCACCACCTAAAATTGGCTTAGTACAATTTACAACTGGTAACACTGAAGTAAAGCCCTTTCTATATGTGCTACACTCATAGCATTCACATCAAATGTTAAAATATACTATTTCAATTGGCCTTTCTAATGTGATCAAATAGCAAATGAAACAGTATACTTTTACACTTGATATGGATGCTAAAAACAATTGTGGTACATACAGAAAATGCTTTACTTTGGTGTGATGGGTTGGTTATGTAGATCTGATATCACATACATTCAAATTTTAATGTTTGTTTACATGTATAGAAACAAGTCAATAAATAATGAATCACTATTATTAAGATATTGTTCATAATTATACAACACATCTCTAAATATACCTTGTTGTATTCCACTTTTTGAGTCACTTTCCTACAATTTCAGCACTTTCATATGCAAGGATGGCATTCAATGAAATATTCTACGTTTTAGGTACGACTTATCATTCTGCTCATTCTCAATAATGCCCATATCAATCAGCAAAATTGTAGATACTGAAAGAGGTATGAACAAATGGGGTGGACATGAAGAAAAGAGGGCAATAATAGTGTTAGGAATTTGATCATTTGCAAATAAGCAATCAATCAATCAATTAATTTATTTAATTATTTTTTTCATGTATATTGTTAGGGATTAAGTTCAGTCAGAATACTATTCAACTCTATGGATAGTCAGCTAAAGGTAGAAAGGCTGCACACGAATTATAGGATAGGTGATGTAATATCTTTACATGACCCTGCCTGATTATAAGGTATCAGTGCATGAACTCAACCCTGTACCTATCAATCTACTATGTAGACAAGAGTTTAACATATCAAAATTTCTGTCTCTGTCTTTCCTGTCACCTAGTTTCACTCCATATCTTGGCATATCAATATATACTTTGCCCTGACTCCTACTGGCCCACTCCACTATGTCTGGTGAACAGCACAAAACAATCAAGAGATGTCGGTAGTATCATTACAGTCACACACATTATGAAGAATAAAGGTAAGGTCTGATTTGACCATTTCAGTTGTGCCAAAAAAAAAACCCCACCCACTTAGAATAAACTTGCCAACACATGCACGCACACACATATACAGCATGTACACACATATACACACATACAATTAACGTGGTAGGTGGGTAGTTACATATACATGTACCTTGCCACCTGTTCGCCATTTGACTTCAGTTACATTTGCGAGGTACTTAACTGTATGCATGCACATAAACAATGATTTATAAACTGTCTCCCAAACACATACATATGCAAAGACAACTTGTACATGTTAGTTACTACATGTATGTACTAAGGAAATACACATGAATTGTGAAAAAACTTAGGTAAACTTGTGGAATTGCACATCACACAGTGGGTGCCACAAATGAAATTTGCAGACATGTACATGACAACGTATTATACACATTCAAAACAGAATACACCACAAAGATATTGCAACAAATAAATACAGGACATTGGAAATCCCAAGAATGATCAGTATGATATCATATTACAGATACAACATACATGTAGGTACATGTACATTGTATACAAGCAATGACAGTCTATAATATCAGCAGAACAACTGTTGGCTCTGAGATAAAATATGACCAAGTTCCTTTCGTAATTGGAAGGCTGATGAGTTACAATGGAACAACGTGGTCTCTGTGTCTATACAGGAAATTTGTGGAGCCTGGATTGGTTCTAATATTGACAGTAATAAAGGCTTGTGCCAGTAAAGTAGTTTCTCAACGCTATTGCCATGGACATAAAACAGACGCTTTTACCACATGATATTGCCAATCAAGACAAGTTATGTACACCCTGCATACACAATTAGGTAACTCTAAAACACAGGCTTGTGACATTATTGGCACTGTGATGAGATGGACGATGCCACACACAATGTACATTTTTTTTGTACACATACTTGTGTTTGTGATGTTACTCTAAGAGATTTGCAATTGCAATGGCCATTTTCATGATTGCTGGGGGCTCAACTGTCAGAATTTTTCCATAAATCATCCTTATTTGAATGTCCCAAAATCCCTAGTTAAGCTGTTGCTATGGGTATTGTCGCGATTTTCCAGTTTGAAAGGATTCAACTCTTTGTTTTCACACACCCTAGGAGCACCCCTTCACCAAATATTATACTAAAAACCCAGTAGTTTTATAAGTTTAAACATTCAATTGCTATGCAGTAACTGGAACAATTTGGGAGATTTTTTGTTACAACTTATAAACAATACACTTATCAGGTTATGAAGTATACTGAATCGCCTATAAAATAAACCTGTGTGTGTAGCAGTAGAACAGCATGATGACAAATAATATTGAATGTGTATCCATTTCCCAACAAGTGTATGTACTCAACTCTGATACAAACACCCACTAGTGTAATACAGTACACCAGGAATAATCAAATAATCATGCTGTCATTCTGGTGATTAACACAATACACCTGTGTATTCAAATCTGAGTATACAATCATGTACATGTATCATGTATATTGTCGCAGCTAGCTCAGCTGTAAATATTCTATAGACAATGCAAAATCCTTCCTACAGCTGCATTCGTTCCCTGGTTATTTCAGACACGCGCACACACACACACACACACACACACACACACACACACACACACACACACACACATACACACCATGGTTCATGTACATAAACCACCTTCAATTTCTTTATCAGGGCTAAAGACTTCAAATTCTGTTTAAAATCAGTTTCTTTTCCTTCTTTTTTCTCACTCCATTTATTCATGGAAATTTTATCCATTTGCAAAATGTTGGTATTATAAATTTATGTGCCTTTTGCTATGTCCTACGAGCCAAGGCATCACATGCCATGTATAAACACTTATCAAGACATGACTGTGTACAATAAAATTCACAAAAATATGTACAAACTTCAGTGGTCTGAAAACAAACACCAAAAATTATTTTGAGACATACTTCCATACACACATTTCTCAATAACTGGACACAAAGGCTTCATGACCACTATACCCAGAATGCACATTATATATAGCAAAGGACCATTAACTTCTATATATTTTATGGATGACAAGAAATGTAGCCCAGTAAAATTTTATGACATATAACACCAGTGGTACTTTCACTATAAAAGGTGTTGAAATTAACTTGACTTCATAGCTCTTGCATCAGTTGAACTTAACGATATAAATTCGGTTTTTTTCTCTCTGTAGTGAACATGTCTTTTAAACATTAAAATGCTGTAAGTTAGAATAATAGATGCAATACCTTGCTGAAGGCCAGAGAAAACTGACAATATAGCACACGCAATGTCCAACAGAGGGTAAAATTAGTAACATGATACAAAAAGGTACTTTACATGCAGGTAAAAACTGTCAAATGAAATATAAAACCTATCAGTATCTCTTACGAATATATATAAAGACATTATTATTGAATTTGCGTCCCTTTCTTTCAATCTTGGCAATCAAAAATCCATCACTGAATATCCTAGCTGCAATAACTGTAGCGTTTGCTGTAATTTTGAGGTTTTTTCTGCTGTTTTTGTGCTTTTTTGTCATTCCGATGTTTAAACTGGAAGCAAATGCTAAAATTTTTGTAACGTAAACACAAACAGACGAGATCACGCTGAAAACGTGAACGGGATGGGATGTCAGCATACTACCTGTTTCAAAATGCTGCATGCATTGCTACTTTTGCCAATTTTGATAGGATTGGGGTACCTCAGGCTCTGATGAACATTTCTTGGATCATGAAAGCTTCGTAATTAATGTTGGAGTTTCATAATAATTTCTGATTTTCTGGCAGGTACGGCATAATTTAGCAGAAAAATTCACCCAACTTTGCAACTCAGACCTAAATTGCTCCCGTCTACTTGCATTTACGTTATTCATGAATTGTAACTTTGCTTCCAGTTAAACATCGGAATGACAACAAAAGCACAAAAACAGCAGAAAAAAACCTCAAAATCAAAGCAAATGCTAAAATTATTGCAGTTACGAATATCCCAGTCTTGTGTATGTAGATTCGTATCATGATTTTGAACTTGTCCAAAACCTCTGGCAAATTAGGAGGCATAATTTCCCTGATACATATACATGTAGTCACCTTGCCGGCATCTTAGTTCAGTGCAGTATACAATTCAATTTACAGATAAATCCTAAGTATATTACATCTTACAATTCAATTTTTTAATAATAATTAGGCCTAGAAAAAAAATTTGTTTGGTTCCCGGTTACCTGACCCCACCTAGATTTTCACTGCAGACCATTAACTTTTTTTTACGTATTCAAGAAAAAAATAATAAAATTGCGAACATTGTGAAGTGTCGCCAGAAATAGTGGATGCGGAAACTGAAATCAACTAAAAAAGACAATGTAAAACTGTTCTTCCAATCTGTAATGGCTGTACATCTGATAAGAAGATATAAATAACACAGAGACCATTTGGAAAACAACAGAAAACCTGAACTACTTGTAGACACTCACACATGAAAAAAAAATTAAATAAAATAAAAAATCTATTCTAAAATTGAGCATAACCAGAACCACACTATTTTTTTTAAAGGCCTAATCATAACGTTAATTTCTTGTGAACTCATTTGTTCCATCAAATCATTGACAATAAATGAGTACATTTCACTAACAACTCTGGGAGAAAGATACATTCATCTCAAGTATCATGAACAAGTTATTTTATAACTGGCAAACAATACATGTATTACAACTGTGAATGTCTGAATTCATACCAAGAATTGTTTAGGCGGTGTTCGATTAGAGAACTTCTGACATATTTGGGTGATCACTTTAACCATCTTTTTTCTGGTCAACTCGACAACAAAAATATGATGAATATTTTTATTCATGATTTTTTTGGCAGGTGTGAGTTTTCTGACAAGCATCGACAACAATTTTTTTTTTATAAACGGTTCAAAACTCTATATTAAGTCATTTACATGTACAATATATGTATATGCCCCTTTTAGTAGTGAACCTCTGTGTTAAATGTAAAGCTCACAGAAAACTGCCAGTGTTTGTTATTTGCACGTTTTAACACATACATGAACACCATAAATTATCAAATATGCAGTGAATCATCACTGAGTATGTATGATTACTGGTATTAACACCGACTTATTGAGATATTGAACACGATATCAATTGTACACGCCCCAATTCAATTCCACTTACGACTTACTTGAAATAGCTACAGCTGATAATAAGCTTGGTAGGGATAGAAAATTAATGCCCATACTGACCAGATGGTGTAATGACCATCTATAATTCATATATGGCTCCCCTGTACATAATTTCATACACATATACTGCTAAATATTGTAACATGACCCAAGTTATAGTCTGTTGAGTGACAGCATCTGGCTTAGTGAATGATTGATTCATCACAAAATAAACCCAAACGAATTCTAACAAAACTATTTTGTGTCAATTTTCATTTTTTATAGGTCGGTACAGGCGATACATGTACATGTACATGTTTTCTTATAAATATCTTGGTAGATTTTAAATTCCCCCTTTGTTCATACATTTTGTCTCTAACATTACATATATTGACCTAAAATAGTGATAATTTGTATGCAAAGTAGCCAATAGATGGTTTTCACACCGAGAGAGAGAAATCAATACATATTTGTTACTACTGTCAATTACAATATTACAATGATGTATGGCTTACGTCAATTATCAAAAAGTTACATAATTTATCTCTCTTCACCATGGTTATTGTCAATGGTGACATCCTGGAATTGCCTTTGACATGTTTCCTCCCTGTCTAATGATCCATTTCAACTCTTTTAGTACAAGCTTCTGAGCTAATAATGATCTGTTAGCACTTTGTCTAATCCTACCCATTAACTTGTCTATTTTTATAGGTACCACCAACTCGTACCATATCTGTCATATTACTTCCATACCACACACTTGTACCAAGTCGACTTACTGTGAACTTTGCCATCTCGACAATGACCTGGTACAGGGATATGACTCAATACTCCAAAACACAAGTCAATGCCACAAACGAGAAGGCCCGAGGTCCACTTCCTTCCATACCACAAACTTGCACCATGTTGACTAACTTCTACACCACACAATTGTACCATTACAATTACTAGTTTTACTATGAGGTTAGTTTGCCATCTTGACAATGACTTGGTAAGACTTCATGCTCCAACACATGATCAATCAACGTCATCACAAACTTGTACAAAACATGTACAATGTCCACTTACTTCCATACCACATATACACTTGTACCATTTCCTAATAATGTGAAGTCTGCCATCTTATCTATGACCTGGTATGACTGGATACTCGGACACATGGTTAATGCCACAAACAAGGGCCTTCAATGCCACAAACAAGTAAGGCTGGAGGTATGATGTCACCTTACTGCCATACCACACACCTGTACCATGTCATATAGTATTACTGTGAAGTTGACCATCTTGCTGTGGGTGACTTACACTCCATACTCTTACACATGCATGGTTAATGCCACAAGGTCAAATACATGTACACATCCACATGCAGATCACTGTGAAAGATGCTTTATACAGGGTACAATGTATATGTACCTACCGGTTTACATCTGATTTGTTCACCTTCTCATAAGACACTAGACAGCTGAAATGGAGTTTATATTTGATTCACTTGTCTCAGTTCTCCATTGAACAACTATTGTTGTTTGACACCCCTGGGTGGGTATGCATTTTACTTGCCCACTCTCCTGATGCACACAATCATCATCTTTCATTAGATTCAATACCCCCCCCCCTCCCATATTAAAATGGCTTGATATCACTAGGTGCATAGTTTACCTTCTGATTGTTTTGCCAGCAGCCAATAAGTGGTGCTCACTAGATTCACTGTTATGTCCCCTTCATCCAAACAATGACCAGTTTGTACAACCCCTGAAACTTCATCCATGTTGTCATACACAAGTGAAGATGTATATACTATCATCTAACTACACCAACATTGAAATCACTAAATCCCATGCTGTCACATAGACATATAGGTGTCCCGAAATACACGCCATCAACACATACAATACAACCTGTCTGGATATTATAATCACTAAATTCACATTGCCATATACATGTACAACTAATGGTACAATTCACTATCAATTCACACTACACAATCAGTATTACATTTGATCAACCCTACAACAAAAATTTCCAATTCAGAATGTTCTATCATAGACACTGTCTATGGTTCTATTAAATTGCTATTTGCGATTCCATATCTACATGTATTATACATACACTTCCTATCTTCACATCACCTGCCACAAAATGGCAAAAGGTGGTACCTTTGTCATAACATTACGTCTGATAAATTATTAATAATATGTAAAGAACAGGGACGAGCACATTATATATTGTATAACAGTAAAACTGATACACCATTAAACATACCTTGATGTATTGGTTATGAGTGAAGCAACATGGATATTAGAAATCAGATATTATTCTGACTACAGCCGACATTATCTGACGAGCCAAGCCTTTATAAATGACCGTTCTTTATCCAACAATGAGTGAGACTAGACTACTCGGCGCTAATCGTGACTATTGTTTTGCCTGTAGACGTTTCCATCCAATTACAGGTAACAGCCAGCCTATTCCCTATGACTGACAATTACTAGTTTAAATGCTGAAATCACGGTGACTAGTCACAGTACAGTGGGTGGATGTATGCAACAGGCACATGTTATCACGTAGATATTATGCAGGAATGATCACAGGCATACAAATTTACAACTTTGCAGTAATAGCTACTTTAATTCAAACCAACCTGATGAAAATGAAGACCGTGTGGATGTGCAGTCACCTGTCTTAGGAATAGTCTCACAATCTTACTACCATTGCCATTCAAATAAGTAAAAAAGGGTAACAATGCTATCTACACAATGCTCAAATTAATGAAATAACAGTAATATCTAAGTGTACTGTGAAAATGTTTTGACTTGATTAGAAAAAAAATGTAATGGGGAAAATATTACTTTCTGATATGCCATTTATTATTCCATGTTGGAGATACAAAGTTGAACAAATCAAATCTTGGCCCCTAACTTGATAATCATATCAAGCTTTTTAAATGAATCTACCATATGCAGTTCTGTCACCAGCAATTAGTTGAGAGTTTATTTTTGAAGAAATAACATCAAGTATAATAAACCCACGTCATAATTTTATATGTATAGACACTGCCACAGACAGAGATGAGAATATTTTCTCTTCTGAACATTCAATGACTTACTGTACAAAAATAGGATAACTTCAAAATACCATATACACGAAACACTGGATAATACATCATCTAAATTAATAGTTAGTCTGAAAACAACATCAGTACTGGAGTGGTACATTAAAAATCAATATCTTTGAAAAGAACATGTATTCAAGTTTGCAAATACTTATATTCAGTGTTGGTCTTAAAATAACATCTATAATGGCTAATAATATTCAAATTTAGAACAACTTTTTTATCTACCCACCATATATGTAAGTCCCCAACAAACATCAAGGCTATGATCAGTCTGGTGGTCTTGACTTTAAGTAGTTTACATCAAGATGTAAACACACACACACACACACACACACACACACACACACACACACACACACACACTTTACCATATTGTAGCACCAACGAACAAATTCAGCTGTACTAAAAACTACACCCATATACAAATGTACATGTGTAAAAGTTTTTGACCTCAGTGTTCTCCCCAGGATGAAGCATAGCTGCTAATTTGCATAAAATTTTACTGCTGCTGCTAAGTGTGTCAGAACTTCTGGTGGCAATTGACTGTCATTTCCTTGACCAGCATGGTTCAAACTTTAAAGTTCTTATTACTTGATTGAGATTAGTTAACAAATGACTATGGAGATTTTTTGTCATAGAATTATATACGATTTATTGATACATATGCTAAAAGCTTCCATTTTGTTTTCATTTGTATGTACAATGTAGCTCGTCTTTTTAGTTCCCGCAACTCAGATCTGTCGATGTCAATTTTTGACATCATAACCCTCACTATTTAACATCTATTGTTTTAAATGCTTCAACTACAATTGATAGCATGGAATTTTATAGTGAGTGTGGAACTCAAAGGGGGCACAGGCTGCACACCTGCTATGCTAAAATGGTCTTGGGAAATCACTGGACCTATTCAGAGAACATCATTTCTACAACTGAATCTTGTTTTGCTCAATTAGTAATTACTTGTGTACAAACAAATACCCCTTGGGAGAAAAGAGGATTATCCATGGAAAATGTGTGTATGGGACTAAGTCTACAGGTACATGTGCACCAATCTAATTATGAGTTTCTGTTATCTGACCCTGTCTTGACTGTACTTCTATGTTATCTGACCCTGTCTTGACTACATTTCCAACATGACTGTATTACTTTTTCACAAAGATACAAATATACATCTTTAATACACACTATGGACCATAACACTTTCATGGCTTATAACTCATATCTTTTTATTTGTTCATTTACTAGCTTTCTTCGTATTGGTCGAAGACTTAGAAATGTCTGGGGGGTTTTGCAGTAAAGGAAGACTTATAATGTAGTAGAGACATGGTGAGTGACAGATACTAGTACATGTGTGTTGTCATCGAACACCTACATGTATAGTGTATTATATCATGCACAAGCCAGGTTCAACAAAAAATATGGAAATTGGAATATATACTCTGGTCATTCTTTGTCACGACCACATGTCTATGTCACAACAATGCATGTCTACATCACTGGTTCTGCTGTGTTCGAAATACGAGTCAAAACGTTCAAAATTGGCATCATTTTTCCGATTTTTTCTTTGATATTACTAACACTGGTATAATTATGTTACTCTCCAATATTTTTCTTCATTCAGCCAGAAAATACTCATGACCTAAGGGTTGTCACTACTCATATAGCGACTCGAAGTGACAAATGCCCCTTAGGTCACTCGTATTATCCTCGGCTGAAGAAAAATATTGGGGAATAACATTTAATTGTCCCAGATTGTTCCACAAGGAAACATGACTATGAAATCTAGTTGTAACTGCCTAGCTGTATATAACAACCGGAGGCTAATGTCATGTTTGCTACTGTGTAGGTGGACATACTACACTGTCGACTTAAACTTCTTGCTTGTCACTTTCTCTTTAGTTGTACACAAATGTGCTTTATTAGAATAAAATAAATAAGCATGCTACAAAATATGGGCAAGAAACAGCAGTGAAGAAATTGTGTCCCAAGTGGAACTTTACCAGAGAGTCTTAATAATTTCAATTTTTGGAGCTAAGTATGGACAATTGTGTAGAAAACAATTGAAGGAAGAATTCAAGATGAATACATGACAACTAATTCATATTTTAGCTTTCATTTAAATTCAATATACAGTAAAAAATAATGGTTAGTTTCTGTCTTTGATCAGTGTTAAGAATACCATATATAACGTCTTTCAATCTTATACATGTACATTCAAATTTGGACATGCAACTAATAGAACATGGCAGCTGTTATTGGCAAACATTTCTGAAGGGGATGAAAATAATTCTTTAAAACTGAAATCGTGGCACGCTATGTGCGCCTTGCAACCATTACACTGTGTGAATCAAAAATCCATCAGACCCAGAATCCAAACTATACAATGTAGTCAATAAGAAAAATCATTGTTGGGGAAAGACATATTTGTAAGTGACTTAGTAGGCTTTTATTAGATGCTTGGAGGCTATATTGGACAATGAGGACGACAACCAGCCAATCACAGGCAGCCACATGGATCTGGAGTGTGACGATGACAATGGGCTCAGTTTGTGATATTCATATTTGATTTTCTCCAACCAAGTTATAAGAAGCCTTTGTCACAGTTTACATAATAAACTTCTCTCTGATCAATACTTGATATTAAAACCAAATTACTGTCGTTGGCAGCTTATCATAGACAGAAGTTTGATTAAATACATGTCTCTCAGTATAACACCACAGCAATGAAATTAGTTGGTATCAACACAATTCTACTAACCAAGTATCACAGTATTCACTGACATTAAAAGACTACATTTTTATTTTTACATTTTCTCAAATTCTGCATCATTGTCTAAAAATATTGCTTTTCTCCAATGATTCAATAATCACTAAATACTGATGTCAACAACTTGTTATGATCAAAACTCATGCAAAATAAATTAGGACATATCAATTAATTTGTATACACCAAATTCATAAATTTGAAGAAAAAGACATTTTATTTCAAATATTGAGAACAAAAATGACAGGGTCATTTTATCATAATTTCACAGCAATACAGTACTGTATACTACTGGTGCACAGGTATTGTTGACCACATTAACTTTTTGGTCTAAAATTTTAAACCAGTCACATCTGAGTCCAGCATGTCCCCTAAGCAGATCTGACATGCTATTAGCACAGCATTTTCTTGCTAACTTCAAAAATTTGATGTTCTCATTCTTTCCTACTATGTAGTACATGTATGTGGGCGACTTTTTCATTATTTTGACTCGTTGCCAAAAATTTGCCCTTTACATGTATAAGAAAGTGTACTACTGCAAATTTCTGTCTTTGTACATACATGTAATATTTTGGTACGATGGAACCTCAAAAACTCAGTTTCCTTACTTTTTTTTACACATTCGAATCATACATATTCTTTCCTATACAGTGGGCCTCCATATACAATATATGATGATGATGTCATCTTTCAACAATAAACGTCAATTACCCGCTCCTCATTCATCACTCCTATATCATTAATTCAATATCTGAATTATTGAAACGGTCACTGGGGTTCATACAAAAATAAACAATTCCAATGTACAAATGAAACTACTTTCCTCACAATGGTACAACTATACTACTTATCTCATCCATTTTTCATAATCCATGTTTTTACCTATGGACACGCATCATGAATGGTTGGTATTATTTCACAAATGATTAATATTATGACATCATACTCATACACAAATAAGGCAAAAAAAAAGAGAAGCTGTTATCTCTAATATGTATGCTACATGTACTATCGTATGTTTCAAATAACTGTACACAAAAACCAAACCACACATAAAAAACTTCAAGCTAAAATATCTCATGTATATTGAAAGTGTCTATACTGGGTGTGGTATATGTACTTTACTCAATAAGTGGACACGCATCATGAAAGGTTGGTGTTATCTTCAAAGATAATATCACAACAGCCACCAGCCCCAACATTCACCCCCTTCCTGGTTTCCAACTGTTAGTTACATACAATGGATAACTACGAATGATATTGCCAAACTGTGAGCCTTGTTGAGAAAACATTCTGGCATTAAGACTAGGTCCAACAAGGCTACTGTGCACTCAACTTACAGCACTACAATACAATATATTCATGGTTCATACACCAATGTCCATACATGCACATGTAGACTGGGTAAGAGATTGTCTACATGTATGTATCCCCCTCATGCATGAAGCATTATAGCTTTATACTACATGATTTCAGAGTAGATTGTGATATAAGTATTGCACAATTTTCTTATATGATTAATCGACATGTCCATCTCTATATTTGTCTATATTCCTTACAAAACACAATACCATGATAGTCATCATTGTAAACCACTGCCTCTTTTATGGCACCATCAAAGACACACCATCCAAGAGGCAGTGCCACAGAAGAAACATCAGCTCTAGTTGTGAGAATGGTGATTACATTAGAATTATAAAACCTTCTTGAGTTGTTTACCGTACAGAAGTCAATCAATAAAGGTGTATATTTGTGATGTCACTACAAAAGGATTTCCCATAAACCATTGCAGGAAATCCCAAAACTGGCCAGGGTCATGTCAAGTGCAATAGGGCTTCATTAGGAGATTTCAAAGTTGATTAAAGTTACCAAAGTGGGATTTTATCACCCAAAATTACAAGTAAGTTGATAAAGAGAAATTAAAGAAGTATAGCATTTTATTTGTTTGTACCCAAACAGCAGTAAATTTGGTACATAAAATGTTGACATTGTCGATGCTGCTGCATGCGTTGTGCTGAACACAACAAACAAGTATAAATATACTTCATGGAGCCCAAAACTTCCACAATACGTCTACACTGGAAAAGTCCAGTCAGGCTTATTTCTGCCTTTCATTAATTTATTTACTTATGTTCTGTATAGAATTATACAACATAACTATAAACTTTACCAAACCATTCCATGATCTCAGAGGAAACTACTATATATACTAGTAGTCTAAATAATATTAGTACTATCATTATTGAGATGTATATAAATGACCATTATGCCTATGGTAGTGATTACAAAAGAAAAGTTTGAGATAGTTCATTCTAACAATTTGTGATTTGTATAAACTTCAAAATCTTTGTGTATAAACTTGCGTGGAACTGAAATATACCACAAACATCACCAACTGTTGTACACCAAAAATCAATACCCATTTACATCACAAGAAAAGATACTAACATCTCAGTAAAGCTATATGTTAACATGTCTAATGATCATTGCTGGATGGAAAAGAAAAGGGAAATTAACACTAACAATCTCAAGTCCTGACTTACTCCATCTGCAAGCAGGTATAATCGATAAAATCACAAAATGTGTACATACATGTAATGGTTTACCGACAACTTCCCTTTTCTGGTCACTTACAAAGACATTTCTAACTAACTTTAGCAAACTTCACAAATTCCAATTTGCAACCTATCCCATACAATTTCTGGGACCAGGCTGTTAGTGTTACATATCCGAGAGCATGGTGAAAAGAATATTCTTGAATTAATTGTTCTAGTTTATAAATACACACTCCACTACAAGTACTCTACAGTCGGTGCAAATACTCTGTAAAAGTAAACTTTCCCGGCATATCTAAAACGTGTACATAACAGTAGCAGACTACAGTCACATACAATGATACATTAGGATATTCAACGTTTTGCAACATGGGCAAGGGATTCAAATTACGCGACAAATTCGAATCGTGATAGAGGAAGGTTCAATAGACCGAGTATGTGTATTTTTGTTTCTTATTTGGCGTAACTAGACAAAATGACGAAAGTCTAACGCTGCGCTTCGTACAACTAAAACGTTAAATTTACACCGCCACCATATCCTCAGTTGCATGGTTTATGATAATCCCATTCTAATACTAACACGACGCGACGCTAGCGATTGCAACGCGCAGCGGGGTATTTATTTCTCAGTGCTTATGAATGAAACTTCTTCGTATATTATCCCAATCATGTCGAAAGCGTCTGTCTAAAAAGCAAGCTATCTAGTAAATTGGATTTTAGATGCATTAACACAGAATAAATTCAATTTCCCGTTGAAGTAAAGCAGGTCAAAAATCGATTTGGGGAACTCACTGCTGATCAATGACAATGTTGCGCAAACATAAAGAAGAAATATTACAGCAGTATGGGACCTGCAGCACATTAGGGGTTAAGCAATCGATACCCATAAATACCATTTTAAAGAAATTCCTAAGAAATCGTCAGTCAAAACCATTACAGAGGCAAAAATAAAGAAAACAGACCCGGAACAGTACCTGGTAATGCTGGTTGAACAGAAGGAAGCGGCGTGCAAATTGCCCTACCACGTACCCTATTGTGTACTTACCCACACTCCCACAAGAAGAAAAAGTCGGAAACATTTATCATTTTAGACTTTTTAATACCATATAGACGCAAGATAAAAACATATTTACTGAAAATCTTCGTTTTGGAAAGAAAAGAGGTTAAAATACAATCATAAAATTATATTTTTAATCTGTATAGTTGCTATTACCATTTCCCATATTTCAAAGAATGTTCAGGGAACATGGTAAATGTGGACTTGTGGGATAGAAATAAAATGGCGGCGGCCAGAGGTGATAAGTGTCGAAAGTGAAACTAACAATTGAGGAACAGCTGATCACGTTATCCATGTACATAGGTGAGTGAAGGGGTTTCATATTATATTATCACAGACATGTTCAATAAGCACAATTGTTTGCATTCGTGGAGATACTATGTCATAAACAAGATATATGAACGACAAATTCGATTCGTCTTACAGTTACACGCTGAATGGAGAGCGGAAACTTTGGAAAGGCCAGAGAAAAGGTTATTTTTGTCAAGGTTAAACCTGTTAAGGTCAAAGTGCACGTTACATAACATAAACAATTTGTCTTTAAAATATCATTATAGCTTATAGTTTTTAATTAACATGGGTGTAAATCAACATTGTGCAAATCATGTGTACTTGTTACAATCATTGTCCAAAGTTTGGTAAAACTTCGGACTGTACCTTTGGGTTGGAGAGTTGGTAAGTTTCTTCATGCATGGATTCTCTGGCAAAGGAAGTAGATTCGCTTTTTTTGCCACGTTGGTTGGATCAGTGTTGTCAACATTCAGTTATGTTAGCATATATAAATGTACAACATGACAACATTTCGTGATTTGCCATTCTGTTTACACCACAGGCACTCGAATCAATGTGTATGATTTTTTTTTTAAATGTATAGTGAATAAGCCATATACATTTTTCCTCCCCAAATCATACAGATTGATTCGAGTGATTCACTATACATTAAAAAAATAAATCATACACATTGATTCGAGTGCCCGTGGTTTACATGATCTCGCATGTGCCTGAGATATAAACTTTATTGCTTACATGTCGGATTCCAAGAATCTATTTCATACATGATGTATGATTCTGTAAGGTCATTTTCTGTGTAGTTTATAGTTCGGTTATGTGTGTCTGTATGAGGGGGTGGGGGATGGGGGGGGGGGTAATGAATGACTAATTACTTAGGGTGGCTAGATGGGATATTCAAATGAAATGTTTGCATCACAAATGTGTGATTTAGGTCAAAATATGTGATGTTAGTTGAAAAAAATTCTTCTATATTGTTATTGTTTTTATTGATATAATGAAATCATTATTGGGGTTTATTGATCTGTGCTTGCAGAGTGTGCTAATACTAACAGTTTATAACTGAGCTGAAATGGAAGGATGAGTGGAATAGTGTCTTGGTAAAGTGTCTGTCTGGCTGTCAATCATTACAGCACCATTGATTTTTTTTATTGATCTATTTATTTTATATTTCTGGAAAATGACCTTACAAGAGGCTGTCAGTAGATACAATGATCTAATAGTATTATATATATATTTCATACATGTTTTTCCAGAGTTTGAAATTAAAGTTTTCTTTACAAACACAAATTCTTATCCAGTATTTCTTTTACCAAGACAAAGTGGACAACCACAGTGGGATATACAGAACAATTCATCTTTAAAAAATCCCTGTACAGTAGCATTGAATCCAACCATAGTTTGTCACCACACTTATTTTTAAAAAATCCCAACCATTTTAATAACCATATATTATGTATGATCCCTCACAGCCCAACATTTGTGTAAAACTAACACAGAAATCTTGATATATGTCAGTCTACTTTCAAGTTAAACAGATGTTTTGAAGTGGTACTACTAGATTAAATGCAAATCCAAATTGTCAGTGAGAAAACTTACTACCTTCACAATTGTCTCTGAATAATCCTATTCTTTTTCAGAATTCAATTTATAAATACAATTTCCTGTATGATTGAAAATTATATATCAAAGAGCCTTGATAACAGATTATAACAGCTACTATACTACTTTGTATTTGCATTAGGACACAGCCACAATAGACAGTACTGAAGGCCAGGTTTTGGCTTTGGATGATACATAAAAGGTGAATCTTAGTAATTGTAACAAGCAGCTCTTGTATTGTTTTAGCTTAATGTGAGAAGATAAGGTAGTGTAAAATCAGAATACCTCATCAGGAACTAGAGTACTATTGAATTTGTATATATATGTACATGTGTACCGTACACTTCCTTGCAGTATGTTGTCTATAGTCAGTTACAGGCAACTTAACTGCTTTAGTAACCCTAATCCTGCCACAGCCATTATCTATACAAGAACTTGACCTGAAGAGAGACTCTTTTTGATATGTTTGCCATTACTATAACTGCATAATTAGATTTCTGTTCTAAATGAATCTAAGGGTTGTTGATTGCCGAGTAGCTAAACAACTGGCTTCTTATAACCATGTGTGGTGTGGGTTCAAACCCTGGTCTTGGTTTGAATGAATTTACCATACTGTAAATAAGAAGAGTATCATTCAGTTTGGTTCTACCAAAACAACACAGGTTTTCCCTGCATATTCCTGTGTTCCACCCATCATCAATACTGAACCCATGAGGGTCAGCCCTTACTGGACTTCTTGGGAGACAAGTTTATAAAACTTAAAGAACTGTCCAGTAAAAATGAAGATTATTATTCACAATAAGAGTATTTTCCAACGTTAACATGGTATTTTGAAACGCTAGTTTTGGATCTATTTTGATTACAGCATGGGATATGCAACTTGATGTCTGTTTATCCAACTACAAATGTACATGTATCTACAACCCATCACACCAAAGTAAAGCATTTTCTGTATGTACCACAATCCATTATAGCATCTATATAAAGTGTAAAGGTATACTTTTTCATTTCAGAGCAAAGAAACAATGTATTTGGTTATTAACACAACTGAACTGATAAGGTTCAGTAGTGGTAAAGGCATGGAGCGGTGTCTGTCCGTGTGTGTGTCTGTCCGTGTGTGTGTGTGTGTGTGTGTGTGTGTGTGTGTGTGTGTGTGTGTGTGTGTGTGTGTGTGTGTGTGTGTGTGTGTGTGTGTGTGTGTGTGTGTGTGTGTGTGTGTGTGTGATGAGTTAAACTCAAAAAACACCATACCGATTGCCTTGGTATTTGGTGGGGACATTACTTTTGTTGTGTAGTTGGGAAATTGAAAAGCAAAATGATCATCTCACAGGTATGTGATTTGGGTCAAAAATGTTATTTTTTATAAATAAAAAAAGAAAAAAAAAGAAGAAAAAACTAAACAAAAAAGTATTGAGCAAATTGGTCTTAAAGTTGCTGGGAACATTCTTAGTGATGTGTAGATTAAGATTTGTTCATGACATGATGATTCCACCAATAATATGCAAATTAGGGCCAAATATGTCTTTAGTTCCAAAACTACTGAGCAGATGTAAAAATACAACATCAACTTTCTCCAGTTTTCAATCATGGAATCACTACATTTAGCTGTTCTCAGTTATGAATTACATGTAGTATTTCTTTTGCTTCGTATTGAATTTCAGATATTCTGTATCTTTCAATCCATTATTTGAAATTTGCCTACATGAAGTTTTGATAAGGCCGATAATCAAAATGGACATACATGTATAGTATAATAAGTGTATGATTTACAATTGGTGAATTGTAATTGTCATTTGGTGAATTGTGTATTGTGACAAGAACGTGGAACTGCGGTCTGACTTTACAGTGGATACCACCATGTATTTGTATACAAGTTAGGGAGTTAGGGTTAACATGGATGGAGTTGGGTTAGGCACTGGAATAGAGTTAGACTCCCTAGCGTACCCCTGATTTGTATCTTCTGCAATGAGTAGACACTGTTCTTTATGCATCACATCATGGCATTATTTCCTGTAGAACAAATACAAATAAATGGATATAAAGAATAAAGCACACAAGCAATAAGAACAAATTGTTTTTTATCACCTCCAACATCCATGTAGCTATTTTGGTAGAAGTATGATAGATATGACTCAATTGAATTAAGTCAATGTCATTTCAGGCTTTTTGCTCAGTTATATTTATTCTAGGATCTTGTTTTACCATATCAGTTTCTTTTCAGGAAAGCTCACTTTTGAATCTAGCCATGACAAATTGTGAAATGTCATTGTTGTCATTTCAAATGATTTATTAATCATGTATGTATTGTTCAACCGGTAACACTATCCACCCCACTCAAGTCATTAGTGTCTCACTTTGTAACAAGTAGTAAGAGACACAATATACAAAATTTGAAATACATTGTACTTGTACTTATACAAAATGTAGTATCTGTAACAAATTGGAGAACACGGTTGGTGTGTACAGTACATAAGACATTTATGTGGTCATCAATCATGTTAACATAATGAAATGGAACTAAAAAAATGATGATGTATAAATATTATTATATGTTACATACATGTATGGTGAGTGTGGCAAATATTGTATTTCTTTATTCCAAGTTTCTGGTCTGGCTGTTACTTGGTAAAATGATTAGTTTTGCAGACTGATATTGTTTTTTCTTAGACTTTGATAAAAATTAACATTTGTGCATACGACAGTGTCATACTGTCTATCAGAAATGATACATTTTGTTGTCTTCATGTGGCCATCTTTAATAGGTAGCCCATGCCTGTTTCCTATGGCAATTATTCAATTTTTTATATGAAATGAACTTTACTGATAACATTGGTTTACAACCTAGTAAATATGCAAAGAAAAGCACTTTGATGCAGTACATAATATTTATGATCACATTCACTGATTACAGACAAAAAAGTTTGTCGTGGTTCTGATACAACCGACACAAGAGCTTCAAAGATTACAGTAATTCTTTGATGTACAATTTAATGTTCATCACCTGTACATGTATTGGCAATGTTCAGTACGTAGACACTAGACACTGATAGCACTATATCATTAATAATACTAAACCTTCCATCTCAGAGACAGTAACACAGTTCGGTCACCACTCTGTGACTCGTAGGACTAATCAAAATTTAAATGTGGAACACTAGTGTAAGAAATAAATTGATTTTTCATTAAACGAGACTGACAGGGTGATTTTATCTGTTCACTTATGTTTTGTGTGATTACAGAGAAATTGATAATTGAAATTTTGCCCTTATTTATACAGGGAGCCATGTTGTATTTGGATATAAATCAGTGTATATGTATACTACAAGAGTTGTTAGACGTTGGGTATAAAGTAAAATTAATATGGTGATTATACTTCTATTGTTTTCACGAAATTACAAAAGCCCTAGATTTTTACTACTGATGAAACAAGATGATAATGTAGGAAATGTGTACTCCAGTTATATTTTACACCATCTATGGGGTACAATTTGTGAAGACATTCGTCATTTACATATATATTCTGTATTATACTTTTACTTCCATGACACTCCAAACTTAAGTAAACTTTATTTTTCTTGATACATTTATCTGTACAGATAAGCAACAGATGGTGTCCTACATCCTGGGTGGAACTCAGCACAGCTTAGCAAAAGAAGAAGAGAAATTTCTTGTCTTAAAGCCTGTGCAGAAAACGTACAACAGAGCAACAGATGAAGAAATGTCATTGTCTTGAGGCTTGGGTGGAGTAAAAGTGACTATAGAGTTAAAAATCCTGCAAGGCAAGAGTGTCTTCCTGTTAGTAAGTAAGTAAGTAAGTAAGCAAATATAGCTCCTGTTGGTCAACCATCTGTCAACAATATCAAACAAATGTTTTCAAAAGTTACGATCTAAGTAATGAAATTTCTACTCACAGAGTCAAAATATATCTCTCTCTCTCTCTCTCTCTCTCTCTCTCTCTCTCTCTCTCTCTCTCTCTCTCTCTCTCTCTCTCTCTCTCTCTCTCTCTCTCTCTCTCTCTCTCTCTCTCTCTCTCTCTCTCTCTCTCTCTCTCTCTATTGATCTCGATCTCGATTTTGTCCATTTGACTATAAGTGGAGAGAAAGATTATAGAAAACAAGCCCATACATACAGTTTCTAGACTAAAGACATAGCTGAGTGTCAGTGTCAAATCGAATAGGTGGTACACTGCTTAGACTTCAACATATAGCTGCAATGCTTGTTTAAATATTCCATGGCATTACATGTATGCAGTCCTTTTGACGGAGTTTTTAACAAAGAAGTTTACTCCCTGTAGATTTGTTTAGTACAGTTTACAGATAGTGTTATCTTGTAGTATATGATCATAGTGATATACAAATAATGATTGATTCATTCATTACAATCATTTCATGAGATACATATAGCATATGAATACTGACAATATGTTGTCACTGCGTATGAAAATAGTCTTAAGAAACAAAAACTGTTTGTCGGTGAAAATGATAAGAAAAAATATGTGTTTTCTTGTGTGTCACCACAAAGTACTAAGGAAAGGATAGAAAAAATACCAAATTCTGGTTCCATACATCAGAAAGAAAAGCTGTATCAATGCCATACTAAATGATTTAGATGATACTTAGAATAGTTAAATGTGTATGAGTTCAGTTTTAAAAAATGTACTTGTATTTTCTACCACACTGTCATAGAGAGTATTTTAACATACATACATGTAATCACCCTCTGACTCAAATGTTGGGGAATAATATAATACCATGATTTATGAGGGGAGGGGGTGATTTGGAATGTTTTGACTCATAGTTTTAGCACCACAGAACCAGTGATCAGTGAGGTAGACACAGGTTGTTGTGACATAGAATGACCTTCGTATATAATCTATATTTTCTGTTCAGAGACAATATCGTGGCTTGTGCATGGACTGGTATAATACATAGAAAATATCCCATGTCATTGAGATATCGGTAGCACTCTCCGGATAGTAGTTTCTATTATACAGACAGTTACACCATCAATTATTGACATTGACTCACTGAATACCAGACTACACTTGTTACTGAATGGATATGATAGGTACAGTGAAATTATGCGTGACAAGGCCATATCAATTTATTGCTGCTGATAATCCAAAAGTCAAACCGTTCAATTGTGAGTTTATCTTAAGATGATTTGCATCAGTGAAAGTGACTTTACTTTCCCAAAATTGTATCAGTGCAGGTTTTTCACAGCATTTCCTATCAGCTGCATCTTGACTATCTGGCACACTTTTGAGTGGGAATCTGTGCCATACTTGACATATGATATACTGGACACTAACTGGAGGATATACATGCACCAGTATATACTTGAAATACCTTGTATGGCTGCCAAAAAAGTTCAAATCAAGACCTTTTCGCAATCAACCTATTGATTTGTGTGACCTGCTGTTAACCAGTGTGTGTGCAACAAAGTATTGACAAGATATCTCAAAATTTTGCAAGACAGTTTCCAAGGGATAGACAACTGACATACATACATGTGTACAGACAATACAGAAATGGTGAATGTGCCATCATTGAGGACTTATAATATGACATGGATACGTGCTGGATTGTTGGTTTTACAATTGGTAGGCTGTGTATCACCCCTAATTTCAGTTGGGGGGGGGGGGGGGGGGGGTCATAGCTGTAAGATTTTATGACCTGTTATGTGAATGATTATATGGTTAGAAACTTAATATGTTGATTTTTATCTTTACGATTTTCATGCAGCCAAAATATGAAAGCAGCTTTTTGAAAGTGTGATTTATAGAGGTTAGACATAATGAAATACTTTTTGTTGTATATTGCCCTTGGGACATTTTCCACCTGACAAGAAGTACATGTACCCTGGATGTTCCTATCTAAAACAATGACAATATTACATGTGTAAATCAAGGCATGTAAACATAAACTAAAATGTCAGCCATGACTTAGCCAAATGACCACTTTACAATACTTTGCAATGGCCCAAGACACTCGGGCTGGCAGTTCATCAGTACAGTTAAATCCATCATAATACCATATGCATGAGAACAAACATAAGTATTGTGAAAAATGATAAATACATTGACTATATCTACTATTGAGAAGGAGTTCATTCTATATAAACGGCTTACCCTAAATTATCCCATTCATACCTCTCTTTATACTTCAACAGACTTTAATTTTGACAGCAACCCAGCAATAATTCTAACATTTAAATTAGATATTAAATTCATTGGTCATTGAAAGAAGATTAAGTTCATTATTTCCTGGCTGTCAATTATCCCTCTCAAATTTGACAGTAATCATGTGGTCATAGTTATAGGAAGTCAGGGTCTTCTCCTTCCACCTCACTCACTATGACATGTATGCAGAATAACTTGAAACCATCATTTGCAATTACAATGTAAAAAATTTGCCAATAAAGTGGTAAGAAATTGGGATATTCATATATTCCCTGTTTCCTTTATTGTAGATTTGATTAAAATGTCACCTAGAGTGGCAGTCTAGTACTTATATTGTGGTGGTTATTTTTGATAAGCCAAGTTTTTTACCTGTGGTTTAGTTAATATGCAGTAATTCTAACCATTGGGTTTACACCATACACACTCAGATAAGAGGATAGTTAAATCCTGAAAGACATATCGAGTAATTCTGTGTGGAATTTCAGTCATATAGACATGTACAAAGATGTGCCTGCTTGATGTGACATCCTCTTGTGTGGCAATAATTGGTCGAGATCTATGGCAACACTGAACTCGCCTCCTCTCTATTCATCAAATCAACAGCTGAAGACGACAAGGAAATAAATAGCACTGACATAAGAAGCAGTGGTGGTATCACTTGAATTCCATAACATAACCCTGATGAATGAAATGCTCTCAAGCTGTAAAGCAGTCGACATAGAAAATTGAAAATGATATCAGTTACGGATGCCATTGTGAGGACAAGACTTCATCTAGATAAGCTACAATAAAGCAGTAGTAATGAGAAGGTTACATATTTGCATGCCAGTATTCTGTAATATTTCTAACAAGGTCATTATCTGTAGTTTCTACCCAAGTCCCTGACTATAATTTGATTGCTGTTTTTCTAATCCATATCTACATGTATGTCTTTATATCTGTTCTGGTCAATGTCTGTATTTCAACACACATTTCTACACAATGGCTACATCTGTGTGTAATGAAATACATATATTTATGCCCATGATGAGATGTGTATGTGATACAGTATATGTTGTATGTTTTTATACCCACATCAATGTCTATTACATATATGTTTCTATCCATGATGATATTTATTTTGATGACTGTTTATACCTATCTCAATGTCTATTTTGATGACTGTGTTTCTGCCATTGTCAATCTATTTTGATAGACACACAGTGTCAGTGGTTGTGAATGATCAAAACACATACCTACACATTGTATGTGTACACAAATATATGTATACTGTTGATAGAGTGATGGTTACACATGATGGTCAGTTGTGTGTGGTAGACTGCATTTTACGAATGTTGATGGTTATGACTGGTTGGTACCCATGTAGTTGGTTATGAATGTTGGTTGTGAATGGTTGGCATAGATACTATGGTTGGTTATGAATGGTTGGTACCCATACTATGGTTGGTTATGAATGGTTGGTACCCATACTATGGTTGGTTATGAATGGTTGGTACCCATACTATGGTTGGTTATGAATGGTTGGTACCCATACTATGGTTGGTTATGAATGGTTGGTACCCATACTATGGTTGGTTATGAATGGTTGGTACCCATACTATGGTTGGTTATGAATGGTTGGTACCCATACTATGGTTGGTTATGAATGGTTGGTACCCATACTATGGTTGGTTATGAATGGTTGGTACCCATACTATGGTTGGTTATGAATAGTTGGTACCCATACTATGGTTGGTTATGAATAGTTGGTACCCATACTATGGTTGGTTATGAATAGTTGGTACCCATACTATGGTTGGTTATGAATAGTTGGTACCCATACTGTGGTTGACTATGAATGGTTGGTACCCATACTATGGTTGGTTATGAATAGTTGGTACCCATACTATGGTTGACTATGAATGGTTGGTACCCATACTATGGTTGGTTATGAATAGTTGGTACCCATACTATGGTTGACTATGAATGGTTGGTACCCATACTATGGTTGGTTATGAATAGTTGGTACCCATACTATGGTTGACTATGAATGGTTGGTACCCATACTATGGTTGGTTATGAATGGTTGGTACCCATACTATGGTTGGTTATGAATGGTTGGTACCCATACTATGGTTGGTTATGAATGGTTGGTACCCATACTATGGTTGGTTATGAATAGTTGGTACCCATACTATGGTTGGTTATGAATGGTTGGTACCCATACTATGGTTGGTTATGAATGGTTGGTACCCATACTATGGTTGGTTATGAATGGTTGGTACCCATACTATGGTTGGTTATGAATGGTTGGTACCCATACTATGGTTGGTTATGAATGGTTGGTACCCATACTATGGTTGGTTATGAATGTTTGGTACCCATACTATGGTTGGTTATGAATGGTTGGTACCCATACTATGGTTGGTTATGAATGGTTGGTACCCATACTATGGTTGGTTATGAATGGTTGGTACCCATACCATGGCCATTCATACCTAGTTTACATCAGGCTTCATCACCACCTATTCTCACATGTCATGGCAGAACAGTGTACAAAATATATCCAAGCTGTCTGGATTGTGTATTGCCACGTTTTATAATGAGACTGATTTCAACTGCAGCAATTGCCATCATTTGAAAGACAGGATTTGTGCTATGCTCTGTGTACCTGCAGGACATTTGTTATTCATGTAGTACAAAATGTTAAAAATTATAGATTGTGATATCCATGGGGTGTTCAATATTTCTCTTTTTGAAAACATGGTTGTCTTTGTTGTACATTATGATGCAAAACTATTTTATTGAAAGCTGGGTTATTTTTAATAACTGTGTAACATATGTATGAAATTAAGTTTCAGAAGAAACCATTGGAAAGGGTCACACAGTAACGTATATGTTGTATAGAAGTGACATTGACAAATCAAATCAAAGTTCCAAGACTGCCCTTGTGAAAACTAATATCAAGCCTGCCATGGGCAAAAATATAATTTAAGAACATTTGCAATGAACATTTCTGTCACAAAGAATCAGGTCTCTCTTTAGATGACATGAATTTCTTGGAATGTTGGAGAAGGGAAGGCAAAGAGCTTCATGGTGCAACACTTGTATATGTGAATAAATGGTACAATGTACATACTGTTGACGTGACCAAAGTGTGAGCATATCTTTTGTCCTTTGCACAGACCCCCAAGATGTATCGTTCTAAGTACTTGTGGTATTGAGGTTTCTCAAAGAGACTGATTGTACCATCTTGTTTTACCTCTGGAGTCTCAATCCAAGTATTTCCCTTATAGAGTATCTTCAGTGTGTCAAATCTGGTATTCAAAAGGTGAATGAGCTCTTATTCACCATGTCTTTGATGTGATTATTTTACCACTGAGCATTTGTACATGTACATCAGAAATAAACTGCAAGGTCCTTCAGCAAAATATACTTTCCATGTTGTGGCTGCAAACAGACAAAGTAACATACAGCCATAGAAAGACAAGCATGTAAAAAATAGCCTGTATTGTGCAGTAGATGCAAACAGGGTGCAAACTATGAATGCTACATAGTACCATGATAGTGTATATGATTACTTACATAGATTATTATGCACAATCAGTTCTACGTTTTTAACATTGAGCTTTCTATTCTTGGTTGACAATCAGTGGTCAGCTGTGTAACTGTGGAATGTCTTACGAGGATCGTTGACCAAGACAGAAAAAGCTCAACTTTCAACTGCTTGTGTGTTAAAACCTGTGTAAGTGATTTGTTCTACCATGGAGGGTCTATGGTTCTACCAAGCAGATGAACACTTTTGACCATCATATATACTAAACAGACATTGTATGGCGATAAATCCAGTGATGTCTAACACTACACAGAAGGGGCACAAACTTTGAGGGGTGTACATACTTCCATAAGTAGACATTTTGTATTTTGTCCAAAGATATTACTCATATAAATGTTATCTATGAGAACTTAAGGTAGGGAAATCTCTTGTCATTTGCACTTCACTGAAATAGTCTAAGAATGTCATGTTTCCATAGCAATTTACCAGATGTAACACCACTTGATAAAACCAACATCAAATAAAAATTCCTACAAATATGTCTAATGGTGCCTTTTATACCAAAACTCCTGTTGAAAATTCAAAGCCCTTCCAAGTACAAAATCTAAATCTTTAGAAACAACAGACATTGTGAATAAACTGATTTTACTCCTCGAGCTCGTATTTTTTTATTGTCAAAATATTGCCAGAATGATCAGTATTGCTACTAAGATATAACTTATAAGTAGAAATATGTAAATGGAACTAAATAACCGTCTGCAATTTGTGACTATTTCAAAATACCCACGGTGTAGAATATTTGTACTGACATCCATAGTTGAATGACCTGTGGCCATCTTGCAATAGAGATGTAAATACAGCTTTTTGATTTACTTTCTCCAATCACAATAGCCGAGGTGTGATCCAATTCAACCCCACATTAGACCTTTCCCACCACACAGGATGCATACCAGACAGCCCTCCCTGTACAAATGATCATTTTTAGGCTGTACAGTATCACTTGTAGCTTACTCTCTCAACATCCCTGTGCATCTTATTCCGATCACCCCATTAGATTTGTAACAAGTTAGTACACAATTCAGTACCTGCAATAGCATTTTATCTCACACTGGAGAGTCAAAATAGAAAAAGAAGGATGACTTATTTTCACTTGTGCCTATAGTAAAGCATGTGAAGTGTGCTGAGCGTAAGTCATGGACCAAGAAATTGAATAGTCATTATTTTTATGAGGTGCTTAGATAGTTAAATTCTATTGCAGGTAATGAATGAGAATTACTTGCCATCTTTGTACAAATGTTTCAGCTGTCAAACCCTCGCATTCCCACCAGTGTTTACTATCTCTACATCCCTGCAAACCCTCACATTCCCACCAGTGTTTACTATCTCTACATCCCTGCAAACCCTCACATTCCCACCAGTGTTTACTATCTCTACATCCCTGCAAACCCTCACATTCCCACCAGTGTTTACTATCTCTACATCCCTGCAAACCCTCACATTCCCACCAGTGTTTACTATCTCTACATCCCTGCAAACCCTCACATTCCCACCAGTGTTTACTATCTCTACATCCCTGCAAACCCTCACATTCCCACCAGTGTTTACTATCTCTACATCCCTGCAAACCCTCACATTCCCACCAGTGTTTACTATCTCTACATCCCTGCAAACCCTCACATTCCCACCAGTGTTTACTATCTCTACATCCCTGCAAACCCTCACGTTCCCACCAGTGTTTACTATCTCTACATCCCTGCAAACCCTCACATTCCCACAAGTGTTTACTATCTCTACATCCCTGCAAACCCTCACATTCCCACCAGTGTTTACTATCTCTACATCCCTGCAAACCCTCACGTTCCCACCAGTGTTTACTATTTCTACATCCCTGCAAACCCTCACATTCCCACCAGTGTTTACTATCTCTACATCCCTGCAAACCCTCACATTCCCACCAATGTTTACTATTTCTACATCCCTGCAAACCCTCACATTCCCACCAATGTTTACTATCTCTACATCCCTGCAAACCCTCACATTCCCACCAGTGTTTACTATCTCTACATCCCTGCAAACCCTCACATTCCCACCAATGTTTACTATCTCTACATCCCTGCAAACCCTCACGTTCCCACCAGTGTTTACTATTTCTACATCCCTGCACAGGTAAGACCCATAAATCCTGCATAAGTTGCTGCATGAGCATGACATCTCAGCTTGAACAGATTAAGAAATATATTTGATAAACCAAATAATTGCTGGGTGAAGTTTAAGCTAGTTCCAATACAATCCATGTTATGATTAATACACTACATTAAACACTACTGACAATTTCACTATCTGTGACTGATTGACAGTGGTAAGCACATGTACTACGTAGGTAAAATCTCCTAGTGTTCCCCATACTGGGGTTCCCCATCAAAATTGTTGTCACAGTAATGTGTGCACATCTGTGCGGTTTTACCAAATTTCCCACTCTGTTATTGGGGTTCCCACACATTAGCAATACACTGATATTGCAGACCATATGGATCATTCTTAAACGAATGATATTTACTTATTCTGCAAATGATATTTAGGAAAAAAATGGTTGATATCGTATGTAGTGTTCCTTGCATCAGTTGACTTCATCTCAGAATACTTTCCACCTCTTGTTGTTTAAATTGTCTTGATTGACTGGTCTAAGGAGTATGTCACTCGCACATCATACACTAGCATCATTGCATTATCCATATTCAGATGTGGTGTGAGGCCCTTGTCTCATAACTAGACCAATTCAACTCTGGTGTTGCCATGACAACAGCTGAAAGGATGAGAGGTATGATTGACAGACAGTACATGTACTACTCCAATCCTGCTGATGATTCATGGGTATATGGAAATACGGATATCACAGAATAAGTGGTGTGAAGAATTGTATAGGGTTAATTGGCACATCTTTATTCCTATAAGAGCAGAGTCAAATCACAAGTTATCAGGAGTAACAGATTGCTGTTGGTTTTGTGATAAAAGAAAGAGATATCTATAGAAGTTGTGTATTTAAGACCATAATTATAACCTTCGCTTGTAGTCATAGTGTCTTACAAATCCGGGTTTCTTTATTTCCATCTTTTACCACTTTTCTTTTAAATATTTCCCCATGGCAACTCCGAATAGATTTTGAGAGGTGTTAGGTGTTAAAATGCTGATTTAAAGTATCAAGGGTCTCTTTTGAAAAGGGGGTGATTATGGTTTGGCAGTCGTAATGGGGATATTATCAACTCTAACAAGGTGACTTTGGAATTATATAGATACTAATAGTCCAAATCCCTCCCTTAGTGGAGACATGTTGGCTGCTATTAAAGCTGTCACTCGTACATTTCCTATATTTACAAGCATCTCGAAAAGCTGGGTTTTTTTTAAAACTGATATCTCACATTTCCTTGCTTCCTTATCATTAGAATACATTGATAATGTGTGTATTTTTGTTATTCACTGCGGGGAAATTAGATTAGTTAAAGAGAAGTATTCTCCAATTGTGCTGGGGGTAAAATATTGTAATATATGATTATTGGATGCGACTAATTCATGGTGTTACTTGTCTTTACTTTATTTGCTGTGGTAACAGTGATATACCATTTTATGCATCGTTGAAATTTCATGGCAATGTTGAATGTAAACACATACAGATGGCATCTTACTGAATGTAATATATACACTTTTCCGAGTGATAGTTGACTTTGGAGTCATGACAGTCAAATGCTTAGAGTGGCTGGCTTAGGCAATCTGCAAGTTGCTGGTTCAAGCCTCACCACTGTAGTTTGTTTCAGAATGGCTTTATTTAACCATGACTGTATATTTGGGGACCTTGTAAGACAGTGGCTGCTATGTGAATACTTTAATCTTATGTACTTACAGAGACAGTTAGTTATAATGGATGCTATGCTCCACAGGGATTTGAGGATGTTATATTGGGTTACTGTGCTGATACAGGTCTGTGCCAGAGGTATAAAATGACTTGCAGAAGGGGCTTTATAAATGTGTACATGTACCATTGATACCTTATAGGAGGGTACTTTCTCTTTATCTCAGTCATCCTGGCTATAGTTGAATCCATCTACTGGGAGAAAGTACTATAGGAGATTTATAGGGTCCAACTACAATGTATGCCATTTGTAAACATTTTATCATTAATTTTTATCACAGTTGAACTGACAATGGTTTAATTGTGCTATAGACTTGAAATTGTGTGTCTCTCTCTCTCTCTCTCTCTCTCTCTCTCTCTCTCTCTCTCTCTCTCTCTCTCTCTCTCTCTCTCTCTCTCTTTGTGTGTGACAACTTAAATTTAAAAAACACAAACAGTTCAACTTATTAGCATTGAGATTTCTATCTGTTCTCATCAATAGTCCTTTTTGATCCTCAAAATCTCATGCTAAAATGCTGAACTGTTTGTGCTTTACTCAATAGTCATGTTTATATTTGCACATGAACAAATAAGTGGAATGGTAAGTTAGAATGTGTCAGGTGTACTTCAATTTGGTGGACAGTGCAAGGAGAAAGTAGACACTTCTTGTAAATAACTCATCCAGTCGTCCCTTTGTATTCAGTGCAAATGTTGTTGACCTTTTTCACAACAACTGAATATTTACTCTCACTCGATGAAAGACGTCATATTGTCAGTCTTATGATGTTCCACAAGATTCATAATCATCTTGTCGACATTGATATACCATTTCCACGAAAACAACGTGTACATCCCTCACATTCTGAGAACACACTAGCCTATCACATATCAGCTTTGAAATACAATTATCACTTGTATTCTATCTATCCATGCACATGCAGAGTCTGAAATCAGCTCCCTGAAGATTATGTACACAAAACAACTCCCTGGTGCATTTAAAAATGCCATCAGTGCCACTAAAGTTTAGCTGTGTTTATGTATTTGTATTTATTGTTCATTTTGCACACGCCAGGCATACGTCACATTTCCAGGGTCTTCCTTCATTTATGAAGTTGATTCTTATACTGGAAGAAGAAGAAGAGGAATATTGAACTTATTTCCATGGATAAAGCTTTGTGCACATATTCAGCTAAAATAATTCTAGTACTGAACAATATGACTACAGTATAACCTTGTAATTCAAGAAAGTGAAAGATCAGAGATTTCTGGATATAGCAATTAAAGTACATATATACTACATGTATACGACACTGACATTTCACAATACTTGTGAGTGATTGTGGCCTGCCATCAAAGTTGACATTGTAATGACTCCGAGTTTAAATGTCAGAAGTACCACAGTCAAATGTCTGTAGATCAAGACTCCTATCTTCCAAATCTATGACGTCATGACCCTAGCTTGGAAACATCTATAGAACCTTTTAAACTACATTGTATAGTGAAATATAACATTTGCTTGTGCTTCTTATGCAGTGCCTACAGCATGAATTTGAAACTGTGTCTGTGTAGAAGTCTACATGTATACCACATTGCTTGCAAACGAGGTATGAGCAATGAACTATTATAGCAAACGGTCGGGTCACCCATCATGTCCCCAGCTCCTTGTAAGAGTAAATATCACCATTTTCTGTAGTGATAGTCCAGACTTTGCCCTGGTGGATTTCGACTCTGTTTTCTCCACAAATGCTTAGATCAGTTTTGTATTCAAACCTTTAATTAGAGTGTGATTTTACATAGCAACCAACAGCTCACCCCACTTAGATACAAAGTCCATGATGAAATGTATCCCTTTGTGATTGGCTGATCCTATCTAGCAATGGACATTACATCACACATGCTCTGTCCTCCTTGCTGATTCTGAACATGTGATGATGCCACTGACGTCTTCTGACACAGTGGATAGAATTTGTACCTGTTTTCTGACTGACCCTTCATCAAAATGACATATTGAATTAAAAAATATAAGCATTTGTGGAGTGGACAGAGTCTTGTCTACTGTAGTGAATATGCACGTAACAAGTCAATGAGTCAGACTTGTTTATCCCTGCTTCCTCAGAATACAGACATACACACACATGCATACACAAAACATGTACGCAAGTGCACATATGCACATGTGCACATACACATACACCGACACTTACACACACACATATACATTTACACACATGCATATACACACCTAATGTTACATATACATAGACATATTACACATACACACATTAAAACATACAATTTACAAACATGTATGTGGGTACACACATGCACACACACTGAACACATATACAGGCATGTGCACACAGACGCATATAGACATACTCACATGCATACACATACATATACTTAACACACACACACACACACACGCATGCATGCATGCATGCACATAAACACACAATGAATAGATTGTGTTTTCATGAACTTGTATGTCAGTTGGTTTCAACAAAGAATTTTTATCTGAATACTATATGATTCTTACATCTACAAAAATGTACAAGGCTATTCAGGAATTCAAAATGCTGTAGGCCTTACTCAGTACTAGTCTCTCATGGCTTTCTTCATCTCACTTGATAATAAGAATGTTTTTGTAAAATATTATTTTTACCCACTGAGAAACAAACTGTTTGAGCAGACTTAATAAGTCAGTGACCTTTGTACATCTGATATGCTAATTAGTATGGTAAGTATGGTGAACATGTCAAAAGTGCTTGAATGTATAATCTGAATATTTAAGACTGCTTATGTGGCAGAATATGCTTAAAGGGACCAATTTCTCCTAAAAACAAAAAGTTTTAAAATATTTCTGAACTTGCCTTATAAAAGACTAATTGTGGGCCTTTTGTAGGAATGTACGAAATTTGAGGATTTTCTGATTTCGCTGTCGTATTTTCAATTTTGTGTTAGAGAGGAGTGCAACTCCAGGAAATAAAGGTATTGTCATAAAGTTTGGGTTCTGGAGAATTATGGTTTCATATCATTCTATTGCCAAGAAACATCAACTTGAAACTTGTTTTTACTTCTGTCGTTCTTTCAGTGGTATACCGTAGCCTCATGGTCTTAGCAGACATGGATATTTATTAGATGAACAATGTGTATTCATGACTCCTAAGTGCTTATTTCCATCAGATAAATAGTCATGAACATGCAGGTTGAATCTAATAAATATTTATGTTTGCTTGCAAAGACCATGAGGCAATGGTAACACTGTACCACTGAAGAGAAGAATTGAGTTTGGTAATTGCGTGAAATTCATGTAGTGTAAAATCATAAATGATTAATTGACTCTAGAACTCATAGTTTAAGAAAACACTTTGTTTCCTTGAGTTGCATTTCCCTTTACAAAGGGACGTTTTGCATGAATACATTGTGCATAGATGTTATGATACCCACAACAGAGGAGAAAACACTTGCTGTATCATTTGTGTCGTGACTTTGATGGGGAAAAGTTGAAATATATATGAACTTCATGTAGATTTGATCAACTTGTTAGTCTATGAATGACAGAATGTAGACATTTAACCCTTTAGTTTCTAGCCTGGTCATTTTTTAAAGCCAAGTTATGTGAGGCAACTCAATGAGAATCACACTCAGCAATTTGTCACCTTTGTCAAGCACAAACATTTATCTTAAGAACTAGTTTAGAATTCAATAAGATGTAATACATTAAAAGTATTAAAAAACATTCTTCAATTTGCCCTGGTCAACTTGATAAAAATTGGCTGTTCTTGTGAATCACTACATTATAGTACACAGTAAATATAGTACATCAAATGTTGGTGTGTCTCAAGAAGTTGTTGTGTGTCAGTGACACATCCAATTGGCCTGGAGGGTACATTGGTGTGTAGCCCAAAAAGGCCATCGTGTCAAAATCTGAGAGAAATCTCCATCCAAAGTTATCTGTAGTTCCAGTGTTTGATATCCATCGCTTGAGTTGGTGGCACACTAAATATATTGACTTTCTGAATAGGTACCTTAGTGTATAGAAAGTGTAGGTCAGTAATTTCACCTCTTTTTTTGCACTTTGCTAGTACAAGGGAAAAGTAAATTACCTGTCCCCTTTCTTTCCTCTTTTTTGACTAAAAGTGAGACTGTAGGATAGCGGCAAGTTAAAAAGAAAAGACCTTAGGTAATTTTGTCATTTCAACTCAGGTATCATAGCACTAGAATATTCTTCCCCAAGAAATGACCTTTGATTGTGTTCTTTCTAACTGTAATCATACTGATACATTTATTTTAAGTTACAAAAGTGTAAACATTCGTGGAGGTATTAAATCCAGACTTACTTGGGTCTGAAAATCATACTAGATACAATTCCATAAAGATGAGTCTAGTTGAAGGTAGTATACAAAACATGCTAAATGCCCTATGGCAACTCATCCCGCTGTGAGAACTCTGCCTCTAAGCATCTCCAATGTATTGAATTCACTGCTGTACCATTACCCATGTACATGTATAGTCATTAAAAAGGTGTTTTCATAAAAATTGTGCTTTCAAAGTCCCGACAGAGAAAGCTGGTGCGACTGTGCATGTGTTCCAAATGCTATAATTTTGTCTATGGCAATTTCAACTATGTGACTTGAACAATAGTATTATAGGACAGGTGTGATCCAATTGGGGATATCAAATAAAACTTTGAGTGTTTGACATCACGTAGACAAGTAATAGGTCTCACTTCCAGACATCGTCATTCAATTTGACAAACATGCCCTTCACTAAATATTCTGGAATCATTTCAAAAAGTTTTTCTTGATTGCTGTTATTCTAAATCACTTCTTCATGATCACGCTTCCTTATAAATTATAGTTTTGCCCTTGAAAAAATGTAATTGTTTTTCTTTTCCTTTTTTTGTGTCTTCAGGATGCATATGTAAGTTGCACTTTGCCAACCAGAAATGCCACTGTTTGAGGGTGAGAGCCAAGTTCAAAATGTAGGAAGGCACCATGAGGGTGGAGACACAGACAAAATTCGGCCTCGTCGGATACCCAACCAAAATATTGTATATCGTTTGCAGCAGAGACAAACACATAGTTGCAAACCAGGAACCCACTTCCATGCCGCAAGAGTTTTCCATCAGAACGTTTTCCCTAATTTCACTGTTGTGAATGTGGAAAAACCTCCATGTTTCTTACGCAAATTTTCACCTGATGGTCAACACTTTATTGCCTTCTCAGCAGACCAGACCTCATTAGAAATATATCAGTTTCAAGGCCCAGCTGCAACTGAAGCATCGCTACAAAACATCAAAGGCTCACTAACAGGGAATGATGAACATTCACAGAACATACGGAGTAATATCTTCAGTCGATTCTTTGCCCTACGTCATAGTGTTAATGTGGCACCCAATGGGGAACACTTAAACAGGGAGTGTAGTCTGTTTACTGATGATGGGCGTTATGTAATTGTTGGCTCAGCTGTTTATGTTCCTGAGGAGCCGTACCCATATTTCTTTGATGTGTATCGCAATAATGAGTCAGTTTCACCGAACCCAAGATCACCATTAGAAGACTACTCACTCCATGTAGTTGACATGCACTTAGGTATACTGTGTGACAGCAGACAGTTTAAATGTGATAAAATCTTTCTGTCCCACAACCAAGGTTTGTACCTCTATAGAAACATCCTGGCTGTGTTGTCAGTCCAGCAACAGACAATTCACATATTTCAGGTCACCCCAGAGGGTAATTTTATAGATGTGAGAGTTATTGGGAGATTTTGTTATGAAGACGACGCATTGGTGTTGTCGGCAGTAGGACCAGATAGCAATGGTACTTCACAGCAACACAGACCTTTCAGAGAAACAAGTATCAACTCTCTGAAGCATAGGCTTCTTGCATTTCTTTGGAGGAAGGCTAGAAGAGATGGATCTCCAACTGCTATGAGGAGATTTTATCAGTACTTTGATCAAATTAAACTGCTGAGAATGTGGAAAATGCAGCTTCTGGATGAGACGAACTTGTTGATTAAATATGCCAGTGAAGATGTGGTAACTCTGCGTGTTCAAGATCCCAACTCACAACCGTCGTTCTTTGTAGTTTACAACATGGTTACAACAGAAGTAATGGCCGTGTATGAGAACACTTCAGAACAACTGTTAGAGCTCTTTGAAAACTTTTGTGACTTGTATCGCAATGCATCACTTCATGCCCACTCACAGTTTACATGCTCTGCGTCGTGTAATGTGTACGCCCGTCAGATTCAGCGGAGATTCAAACATACCATAATCAATGCTAAATATGGGGGTCACACCGAGGCTGTGAAGAGACTTCTAGCTCAGCTACCGATCAGTTCCCAGTCCTACAGTAGCAGTCCTTACCTAGATCTGGCCTTGTTCAGCTATGATGACAAATGGGTGTCTGTCATGGAAAGACCAAAGGCATGTGGGGATCATCCAATCAGGTTTGTCGAACAATTCGTTTTTATAGATTCTAAGTGATTGATAAGATACACAATAGTAACTGTTATTAGTTCAAAGTAATATTGGAAATGTATTTCGGTGTTTACAGCACATACCATAAAATACAAGCACCAAAACTACGGAGTGACATACACATATGTAGCTAATCACATAACACTAAGATGAATAACATCAACATAAAAACAACTGAACAGTGAGCATATTTAGCTATTGCAAGACTGATAAAGCACCCTGTTGCAGATGGCACAAAAGTGTAATCTATATTTATTCGTATGACATCGAGCTGCTACGTAATACATATCTGGTGTCAGATCTTGTTTTAAAGAATCCAGTGACGTGGATTGGTGCTATCAGATACAATATCCATAGCTTTCTTTGTAATTGCTTTCGTGTACCAGGGGTGAACAAATCATTTTGTGAACTGGTGGTCCCCCGGACCAGTGCCTTAAAAAATCCAGTGGTCCTGCTGAAAGAATTAGTGGTCCAAGGTTGATCCCGCTAATGTGAAACATAAAATATGCCTATGACTCTGTATATTCAGACGACTTTTTAACAGTTATAAACAGTAAGATACTGGTCCGACGGACCAGACAAGGTAAAATTTGTGTGGTCCGCCCAAAAAATCGCTAGTCGCAGACCCAGGACCAGTGGATTTGTTCACCCCTGTGTACAGATCGTGAAATTTCATTAAAGATTTAGCTATTGTGTTTTTGTGCACACATAGCTGTACACTCTTTTGACTGTTTGCTTTCCAAAAGCAGAATGATTAGTTTTGTCCTAAATCTCTCAACTGTACACATAGTTGTTGCCAGTAGCTGACATTACCGCACTTACTCATGTTAGCACCCTGAATGGATTTAACCCGCCCACACCCTCAACTGATGTATGGGCAGTTAACCACGTTTCCTATTTTTGTTGAGGTTAAAACCATGTCTAATATTTACTGTAAATGTTGCAAAATGCAAACAAAACAGACTGATAAAAATCTCTGACGATAAATAATAGTTGCGGGTGTGTGGGGGGGGGGGGACTAGGAGTGTTGGATGTCTGGAAACAGCATAATAATTAAGAGTACATGCGTATGTGCAGGAATTGACACAAATATCTAGGTGATGTTTTTATGCTAGGACTTATTTCTAACTGGTAGTCTATAAATTTATAGAATAGATAGAATCACACTACTGTATATGTCACTGCTTTCATACTTTACCAACACATTGAGCTGAAAGCGGTACCCTCTCAACCCCCTCCCCCAGCCCCCATGCACCACATGTCATCTTCCGTCAATGTCAGTGTTTTTGCTGAGTCAGGTAAAATGACATACTTCCCATACATTGAACCATACTTTTGGTTGGGAACCCTGATATTAAAGTGACTGGGCTGAATTCAAGTAGATTTTTTACCTACCTTGCAAAAATGGTGCAATTGATTCATGTTTCAATGACAACGAATTAAGTATATAGGAAACGTAGCAAATACTTGCATCTAAAGTCTGAATAAAAATGTTGGACAAATTTGCTGCCGGAAGCATTCCTTGGAAATTGTACCCCTTAAAGAGGAACACAAGAAAATATTGTTGAATTTTTAAGTTGAGCAGAGCTAAGCAAAAGAGATACTTAAAAATGTCACATTTTAATCTTTAACTTTGTAAATCAATCCTTCCATTGTGAATAGCTGAGAGGAATGTAAACTGATATACATGGTTTTGATGTGATTTTATGAAATTACACAATACTGACAGATAATGAGTTTGTCTGACTCCAGGATGTATGATGATGACGATCGTATATCAATTGTTCACCGTATCCTGACAAATGAGGGAGAGGCAAGAGAAAGCAATGTTTAATTGGTCTTTGCTAACATTTATTATAATACATTATGTACCATAAGTAGTTAGTGTATATATGTATCAGTGATTGATTGCATTGGTGCATGCACATATTTAAGGTATTTGCATTGCAGTGCAATAGTGAAAACATTATAAGTGTACAAATGGTACTGCAGTGCAATACTGAAAACATTATAAGCGTAAAATGGTACTGCAGTGACAACTGCAATACTGAAAACATTATAAGTGTACAAATGGTACTGCAGTGCAATACTGAAAACATAAGCGTACAAATGGTACTGCAGTGACAACTGCAATACTGAAAACATTATAAGCGTACAAATGGTACTGCAGTGCAATAGTGAAAACATAAGCGGACAAATGGTACTGCAGTACAATACTGAAACATAAGCGTACAAATGGTACTGCAGTGCAATATTGAAAACATAAGCAGACAAATGGTACTGCAGTACAATACTGAAAACATTATAAGCGGACAAATGGTACTGCAGTACAATACTGAAAACATTATAAGCGTACAAATGGTACTGCAGTGACAACTGCAATAGTGAAAACATTATAAGCGTACAAATGGTACTGCAGTGCAATAGTGAAAACATAATAATATTAATACAATTTTTTGTCTTATATTCAAGGTTCTATGCCCGCGACTCTGGTTTACTGAAGTTCAAGATTCATGCCGGTGTGTTAGGGAGACCGAGTCCACCTACAGCGAGACGACTGGTAGCATTCACCTTTCACCCTTATGAACCCTTTGCCATCTCTGTACAGAAGACCAATGCTGAGTATGTTGTCAACTTTCACATCAGACATGTATGTGTTGACTAAGACATAGCATATCTGTATCATATACTACGCATCGATCAGTGCATGGAAGTTGTGTATTGTTTGTTACTGAACAAGATGAACTCAACAAAAACTGATACCGTAAGGTGTGAAAATCGTAGTCTCTAACCGTTTAAGATGAGTCGTGCAGGTATCCCCATGTAACTATTTATTCACGACGTACGACAGTTGTGCATTGTTTGCTATAGACTGAGACTCACACAACAAGAATTGATCCTAAAATGTGTGAAAATCATAATCTGTATTTGTTTAACACGGGTTGTGCAGGTGTTCCCATGTAGCTATGATGTCTGACTGATACTAAACTAAAGCTGCCACAGGCTACACGTATGTTCAGTAATCATGGACATGTAGTTTAAAGAGGAATCCCATTTATGAAAGTACTACCATAGGCTGTTTATAGAATAATATCACTCCTTCCTTTGTCAAATGTGTTCACGACTTCATTAATAGAGCTTGAAGTCAGCAGGGAACTGACTTCTAAGAACCCATTGAATCTACAATACCCACAAAGTACTGGAGGTGTGAATATACTCAGCCATTGACATTTCTATTTCATACGTTTCCATGGAAATATTGATCGTCCTTCTAATTTTCGTCTTCTTCTTTTTATCTTTTACAATGTAAATACAATGCACATGTGTGCCATTCCAGAATGAGCTGAAATATTTTCTTGTGATTAAACTAGGGCACAAGAAAGCCGATGTTGTAAAATGTAGAAATTGTATGGTTTCCTTACACTCAGTATGATAATCCTCCAGGCCAGTAAGTTCGGGATGGTTTATATATATATGTATCATGCAGTCAGGGTCAGGATAGTTTAAAGGCCCACTTCAGAGTGGGATTCAAATCTAGGTTTGAAAAACAAATGTCAGAGCTATAGAAATGGTAGTCCAGAACACAAGAATGATAGTATATAATCATTTTGGTTCCACTGATAAGATAGCACTAATGCAAGAACTTGGGATTGAATCATGGCCCTTTAAGCAATAGAGGTCTGGAGAGCCTACTAACCAAACCTTAAAAATACACCATCACTACTCCACAACAGAAAAGTTTACTGAGGATGGCTAAATATTATTCAAATCCATGCCAGCACTAGTCTCATTCCTGACGACTGTGTTCCAATTTACATTACATTATCTAGACACATTGTGGTAATGTAGTGTAAATCGGAACATCGTCATCAGGAACTAAGACAATGCCAGCACTAACTCTCAAAGGTTAAATAAAAACAGAAGATTTAATCAGTTCTTTTTAAATTTTCCCATGACTGTACACATAGAAGTGACATATAACCCTATTTAAACCATTGGTATATCAGTTTATTAAGAAAGAAAACAAGGAAGAGAGAACTCAGCAAGTGAGTGTATTTTGTTATAAAGTGACATATTGTCATCATAATTTGCAAAACAAACATTCAACGATCTCAGAAATGACGTGATTCAGGACACTCGTCTTACTTCTTATTTGTTACTGAACATGTAATACCATTCCAGAATATAAGAACTCATGTAAACAGTGTAGATCATATCAATAGTCTCCAAATAAGGCAACACCAAATATGTAAAACAGAACTTTCCAAGTTAGCACCTTAGTAGATTTTTTATTAGTCTATAAGAGTTCCAGGAATGTATTGTATCATGGATTATTGTGTAAAATGATACATTTTCTTTAAATTTCCTTATTTTGAAGTATTTTGCCAATAAATAAAATGATTATATTTAGTGATACATTATATATCACCCATATGTGGTATCGTTTTCTTTCACTATACCAGGTACTGATATGCCACACTAGGGATTTGTGTCTGTGAGTTGGCACTGTTATGCCCACATTTGTGGTCTGTGTCTTTGACCAACCCAGCACAGATATCATACTCATTCTGTACACCCACACATCCACATCATTGACAGACACTTGGTACAAAATACCTATATCTGGGATCTGTCTGTTTTGTTGACATAGCCTCTCACTTCTAAATGGGTCGGTTCAGATCAGGAATTGTTTTCTGGTGTGATAAATACTTGGTTGATAGAGCCATATAGTTGGGTAACATGCTTGAAACAACAGAATGATCCCGTATAGTCCCCATGTATTCTTTGAAACAAATGTCCAAACCCAAACCTCTGAATTGCATTTTTTAATGATAGCCATTGATACACCTTTGGTAAAATGATAGTTTTATTTTGGGGCTGCCAATTTGAAACTTTCACCCACTTAAAACACAGAATAGAAAGACTCACATCAACAGGTGTGTTTTGGATTTTGAGTTTACATGGCACCAAAGTCTTTTTTCCGATATCCCAGGGCCTCAATTCTTACAGTTGATAAAATGATAATTAACATCTCTTTTTATGCATCCTCTATTCTAATCAATAATGCATCAACAATACCAGATAACCTATTAAGCCAATTTCATTAATTTTCATGGGTACCAAGTAGACTTTAATTTCTAAGTGTGTTCGTTGAAGTAGAACTGATGGTTGAAACCTGATTAAAATGTTACACTTGACAGCATTTTCTTTATGAAATGTTCATTATTCCACAAATGAAGATACATTTCAAAAATGTCATCAGTGTAAATCGTAAAATGTTATTTCCCATTGGAACGAATCATTAAATGGTTGGTGACCTCCAAAGGCCTTTATTTGGTATGCTGTTGTATGTATAGTCATGTGACCTTTTGTATGATTGTACAATGTTAGAACTGTCAGTCATCCCTCAAACCATGTACCTGTCAAATACTGAACTTCGCAAATAAATTACAGTCAGAAAATTTACATCACCTAAAAGTCCTTTCCAATATGGCTGACTATTGGACAGAGTTGTCTGCCATATTGCACAGAATGTTTGTGAGACATACTCTACAGCACCCACACACAGAAAACCCAGGAATTCTATATCTTATATTTCCAACATGGCTGTCCTTTTAACAATATTAAAGATGTTGATAATTAAGCAAAATTAAAGAAAAATTGTGTGTTTCCGAGAACCCTCTGACCCTAAACATTTTTTTGAACACTTAATAAAACAAAACGATAAGAAATTCTGTCTTCTTGACCTTCATGCACATCTGTTTTGTTTCCCCAGCGATGTCTGTACATATTTCATCAAACTACCGCAGTATCATGAGGTATTCTGACCAACACTTCGTTTGTTTTGGGGTCGAAGCAATATTTTTCAAAATGAAAATGATGAAATAAAATCAAATAAAATCCTGATGTACCTTCCCTATTTTCTGAGGCCTTGTTTGCAGAAACACACAATTATTTGTTTTCTGCCTTACATGCACTTGAAATATTGACGTGCAGTCCATATTTCAATATAATGGCAGTCCATATTTCAGTATAATGGCTGACCACTTGATAATGTTTGAGCAGTTAGTCATTACATGTAATCCAAACACATCAGAGAATCTGAAGTCTACACAATAAATATGGTACACAATTATGTGTGCTGTGAGGCAAGCTTGATATGAAAAATAATGACTAGTGTCACATTGCCATGCTGGTCTAGTATAGCCATTGATAACATCCTCTGGTTCATTCATGTGAAACTTTGAAAAGTGATACTTCCCTTGTTCCCGCCACATAATACTCTTAGACAGCATGTAGAAATTCATTTATTTCATTAGTCAAATGTCAGATGATATGGTAATACACACACACACACACACACACACACATGTACACACACACGCACAAGCACACGCACACGCACAAGCACACGCACACGCACACAATCATTGAATGGGGCATGGAATTTTCAGTTTACAAATATTCAATATAATTATGGTAAATGCCACACAACCAAGCCACTCACAAAATTGCTAGATACATGACATACATTTCTGCACCTTTTCTTTACTTTCAAATATAGGAAGAAAGTTGTATAACATTTCTCTGGATATCACATGCTATATTTGATAATTCAATCTTAATAATTAATGCGTTTCTCCTGATTCACTATGAATAAGGTCCATTTTCTAAAGAACACTCCTGTTCATTAATTCGGATACTATTTTAGTATCTTTTTAAAAATTCATAGATATATTCAATTGGTTTCTTTAACTATTTCAGAAAATATTTTTTATATCCTCAAACTATGTTAAAAGTATATTTTATTCATACTTGTAAAGGATATGTTCCCTTTGGTCAATTCAATAGTATCGGTCATAACTAGAGGGACATGTGATAAACCACACATACGTGCTGGGGAGTCTACTATTCTTCAATAATTTGTCAGATGGGGGGGGATCCTGTAACTGCATACACGCTGATGAGTCTGAGTAACATACATGAGAGTTTTTGTATTTTGTATTTGATCAAATTAATCCCTACTGTATAATATCTTGATGATTTTAAAAGAATAAAGATGACATGAATTTTGTACTTCCAGGCAATATGAATAAAACTTTTTTCATTCTCCCTCTAATTGTGCACCAACATGAAGTATTATCATATGAATTCAAGTTCTGATGGCAGCAATGGGATGCAAATATCACAACATAAGGCAAAATCAAATACTACAATGAGTCAAAGTAAAATGTGATCCTCCCCTAATGCCATTTCTATATATGTGTAGGGTGTATGGTTTGTCATTGACAACAACCAGTTTTTCATTATATTGAAAATATGGACTACACACAGCTTTAACGTAGTCAGTATACATGATGATTGAGTTCTTCAATAGAAAAATTTGTACTGAAAACTAGCTGAATGAAAAGATACACTGTTTAGAGTCAATTCCAGCCTATCAGTTTCTCTATTGTTATTTTGTCTTATCTCTGTAGATGAAATGTTGAAGCTCAAGTGAAACTGGATCATCTTCAAAACTATAATGAGTTTAGCTTTATTACCATTTTAGTTTATATTTCATGATAACATTTCACTGCCTCAAGTTGTAAAACTGGTGATAATAGACAAACTAGTACTCCAATTTGATAAATGTTTGCTTTGTAGCAGACTTTGAAAAAGAATCCCAGTGATTTTACAGTGGTTTTATTTTACTTGATATGCAAATCATTGACATTTTTAAAATATAAGAAGTCTACCAGATGAATTGGATTTTAATATTTGTTTTATAGTTATCTGTGTTACTGTTGAAAATTGGTATCGAGGATAATTTGTGTATAGATATATATAAGCCTCCAAGCTAAGAAGGTATCAAACTTTAAGGCACATTTCACTGTTCTTTCTTTAAATGTTTAACAGGAGTTTAATTAATTATTTATTGGCAGAGTTTGATTACACAATTCTTTAATGTTTTTGTAAATCAGGTATGCTAAAAATGAGTTCCAGGAGTATGCATGATTCTGTGCTTTAGAATTGAAAGGTATAGGCCACTGTAATTATGGTCTGTTATATTGAACTATCATATGTTGATTGGCATTGATGTTTTGACAGACATTTGAAAAGTGAATAAAGCTACAATAAATAATGACATTGACCTATTTTCAGCCTTTCAGCATGATCTAGCCAATATTCTTCCTGTTTGATTATCTGCCATCCATTATTGTCTATGTGGAATATAGCAGTCATATTGGAAACCCTAAACAGGATGGTTATTTCTAAGGTTTCACCCAGATTGCTTTTACAATTCGGATCCATTATTTCTCATGGCATATCATATCATACATCTATGCAATAGGCCTTTCCAAAATTTGCCATGGTGGCACTCTACTTCCTGTCTATGTGTATCTTGGGGGTATGTACATATAGGTTACTCAGTTAATCATAGAGCACTGCTGCTTTTCTCGATGTCTGAACAATACGAAAAACATCCCTGATGTACACCTCTACAGAATACCAAGGGACAAAGCTCTGAAGAAACGGTACTAAGTGGTGATGATACCCCCAATTTGAGCGAGGGCGCTGTATTCTCAATTTCCTGTTTGCAGTCTGGAATGGCCTATATTCATTTTGTTTGTTCTGGGTTTGTGTAGTGTACGTACCACATTTAAGATAGCATTGGTCCAAGTTTGAAACTTCAAGACCACCTTTTAAGGTACAATATACTACTATACTTTGGAGTTTGAATTGTAATGGAAGTATATGCAATGGTAAAAATGTTGGAAATAGATGGAGTATTGAAGACATGTGATATATGTTCATGATATGTTGTTGCCTCTACCAAAACTACATGTTATGATGAAGAGTCTGTACAAATAAGTTTAAATTTTGTACTGCACCAAAATCTCCGCTTTCAACCTCAGTCCTCAGGTCTCCTTCAGAGATATGAAGTCACCTGGAAGTCATATGACTTCAAAATGTCCCAGAGATGGTAAAGTATACCAGCCCTGTGTCTCTGTTTAGTAATGTTCTGATGTATCCATGCATAAACAACAAATACTTCAATCAAATATATTCCTGAAATAGTTTTGACAATAGATTGTTATGAACAGTTTGAAATAGTTTGGACAGGACTGTAGTTTGCTAGTATGAAATAGTTTGGACAGGACTGTAGTTTGCTAAGTATGAAATAGTTTGGACAGACTGTAGTTTGCTAAGTATGAAATAGTTTGGACAGGACTGTAGTTTGCTAAGTATGAAATAGTTTGGACAGGACTGTAGTTTGCTAAGTATGAAATAGTTTGGACAGGACTGTAGTTTGCTAAGTATGAAATAGTTTGGACAGGACTGTAGTTTGCTAAGTATGAAATAGTTTGAACAGGACTGTAGTTTGCTAAGTATGAAATAGTTTGGACAGGACTGTAGTTTGCTAAGTATGAAATAGTTTGGACAGGACTGTAGTTTGCTAGTATGAAATAGTTTGGACAGGACTGTAGTTTGCTAAGTATGAAATAGTTTGGACAGGACTGTAGTTTGCTAAGTATGAAATAGTTTGGACAGGACTGTAGTTTGCTAAGTATGAAATAGTTTGGACAGGACTGTAGTTTGCTAGTATGAAATAGTTTGTACAGGACTGTAGTTTGCTAGTATGAAATAGTTTGACAGGACTGTAGTTTGCTAGTATGAAATAGTTTGGACAGGACTGTATTTGAACATTAAGAATGATCTAAATGGTTTAGACAGGGGTGCAGTTTAACAGACTACAATGCTGAGAGTTCTTCAAAGACCATATTAAGCCAAACAAAACAAGAATTGTTTCTAGTCAGGACATTCTGTCTAAAATAGTGTGGCAACACAATTTTTTTTTTAAATTCTCAACAAACCTGTTACTCGATCAATGTACTATTTGTGGCAGTTACTGTTCTTTTTATTTAGTACTTTAGAACAAGTGTGTATGTGGAGGCCGATGTCATTTGCTTGTTTATGATATATTGGCTCTTCAGTTGTCTTCAATATCTACAGACTACCACACATTATTATTATTATTATTATTATTATTATTATTATTATTATTTGACTTTATTTAAACTCGATAGACTGTTGAGCTAAAGGCTCTTCTCACACAGTGTTGAGATAAAAATATACAATATATACATTAAAACACATGGGCTGGACATTAAACACGAAAAAAAGTCTGACACAAGGTATCTACGTGATGTACGTGCTATGTTGACCAGAACTAATTCTTTTTTTTTTGGCCTTATGATTGGGTTATACTTTTAATGTGTTGTTGTTGTTTTTCCTTCCTTGAGACGGTATTCATCTTGCAGTCGATCTCTTCTGGTGAATACAAACTTTGGCATTGTGGTAGATCTTTAAACATCCACTCAAAAAAGTCAATATATAGTTTATACATGTATCAGTTTACTCTAAAAGGTACATATATAGATTCAGGGATGTATTCAATAAATTCAATCAGATACAGGAAAAACAACTTCCAGTTAGTCAATTGACATTGAACTGTACCTTTCTCACAATAGCATAAATTTAACCTTTCCATTGGTTCTTAATCATATGGCATTAAAGTGCATTAACTGGCACTCTCATAAATGCCTGTAAATATTTAGAAACCCAGGGAAAATGTTACTTTGCATTTGTGCAGCACAACTCTGTCCTGAAAAAAGGTTCAAGTATTTTAGAAAGTTAATTTAATACAGTTGAGGATCAAACAGTGCTTCACTTGCACACCTAACCTAGTAGTAGTTGATACTATATCTAGTATCAGTGCATCATTTGCATATCTAGTATCTAGCTCTTACTTCATTTGCATATCTTGTGTCAGCTGGGGCTTCATTTGCATATCTTGTGTCAGCTGTGGCTTCATTTGCATATCTGATGTCTTTTTTTCTCAGTTATGATTTTTGGGAGTCACACAAGTACAAATGCAAAATAGCAATTTTAAATTCCCTACAATTTTTTCTACACAATTATCAGACCCCTGAACTGCCATACATTCGCACTTCAACACATATAACTCACACTGACTTTATTTTAGTTGTATAGCAACAACAGGAGATTTGTATCAGCTTGTTAACAGTATATATCTTCAACTCTTGGTACACTATATTTGCATAATTAAACACATGACAAAAAACACAAACAACTGATTGTAGATAAAAAAAAACATGAAGTATTGGGGCGCTACAAATGTTCAATGTCAGTGGAGCCTCAAGGCTGCAATTCGAGAGATACTGTCAAGTTTATTAAATTTGATAAAAATAATCTTAATATGATCATAACCATATTACATATATATGTTTAATGTATCCTATACAATGTAAGCACTGGGCCTATAGTCTTGTCTTGTGAGTATCAATCAGACAGCTTTGACCCAAAATAATTCAGATGATCAAAAGATTTGACTTTGATCACGCAGCTTCAGGAATAGATACCAAATGTAATTTTGTGATTTGTAAAAACTACATGTATCTGAAATTATCACCTTCAGCCTAGTAATAAAAATCCTCAAGCAACAGAAGAGAGAAAATAATGAAAGATGAACACCTCTACATCAACTCACCAAGATGTAAATATTTCAATCAAATATACATATTTTCTGTGTTTTTTTTTATCAGCGAGATAAAAGTAAAGCTGTCCATTCTATTCAAACATTTCATAAATATGACAAATTCTCTTTACTTGACAGTTGCATATACTTTTGATAATTACAGCTTTCCTTTCACACTATATCGTATGGTACTCTTGAAGAATTGAGATGCTCGGGTGTTATAACCTTCAGATCAATTCTAATTAAATTTATTAGCTCTGGTAAGAACTGGAAACATATTGAGTACTTTATAGGGAACATGGCCTACAGGTTACATGCAGTAGAAGATGCAAGGCAAATTTATTAAATGTCAAAATTCAATTTGTAGGAGTTGTGTTAAAAATTGTGTTAAAAGCTTGATTATAACCGACGCATTGTCATAGTGTGTGGTTAACAGGAATTGTGCTTAAGTAGAATAAAATTACTGACTTCCAAACTGTGTATTTAATATGTACACCCCTATGGCAATATTTATTTCTATGGACTATATGCTGCTAGCTTTATACTTCTTACTGCCAGTCTGCAAGGAGATCAGAGTTATAGTCTAAATACCAGACTTGTGATAAGTAATATTAAAATGTCAGGACACCTTATGAAAAGATAATCTCAAGTTTTCGCAGAACTTATAGATGTGTCTCAATGTCGTGTCTGTCTGTCTTAATCTGGTCAACATGATTTTTGAAAGTGAACTGTGTGATAATTTATGCAATGCTAAATAAATTTGAATATTGCCAGGACTGTTTTGGATGAGAGGTTGAGTATAGTTTAATTACAGTGAAATAAAATCTGTGAATATTTTCTGTAGCATATTTTTAGCATTTTCAGTAGGATTTGCGATAAGACATCATTTTCTAAGATCAATAGTCAAATAACGGTGCATAATTGCATGGGTAACAAATATGGATTGGCATGTGGATAAACATTTTTTTTCTTCGAATATCAAACATTTTACAGTTGTGCTACATCGCCATTGGTGCTATTTCATATTTACATCTTTTGCCGAAAAAAATCACATTTTTGCCATGCAAGTGACATATCTAATGCTTGGTTTTGATATGCACTCACACACACACGCACACATCGTATACACACCCGTACGAAACATATACATGCACAAACAGTTCTCCATGCCTCTAGCAAGCAGTTAAACAGCAGCATTGCCTGACATACCAACCTCTCAACATTTCTTAATTAAACTTAAGCCTAGACATTTAAAATGAAATCTGCAATGTGTTCAAAAATTTAACATGCCGCAGTTTCTGCCAAAGGACTTTGTTATCTGAATTGTATATGTATTGTTACTAGTGTCTAAATGTTGTATCATTGATTTAAAATGCATTAGTACAACCCATTTTCTCAATCCTTCAAACTCTACATTTCAACAATTTTTATTACATTATTCAATATGTGTTGGAAAGTCATTTCTTGGTGGGTGTTTTTAAAAATCAATGAAAATTATTGTACATGACTATCTATGGATTTTAATAATTGTTTGCACAGTTATCTTGCCACTGTACATCAATATTTGTGGACAAACAAAATAAGCACAGTTTTGTCCAAAAAACGTGTACTAGTAAAAATAAATTGTTGAGATTGGAAAGTGGACTGTTGTTATTGATTCTTTCCTGCTTTTACCTGACTTTAACCACACCTCACAGCTGAACTCTGTCTCTCAAATTTACCTCGGTCTTTGTAATGTTCAGGTCTCAGTATTTGGTTGCATTACTCTGATTACAAAGAAAATGCTGTATTTTAATACATAAGCATACATCTACATCAGTTTTAAATCATCCATATTCTTTTTGTTTACATGGTAGAAAATTCCCTTAAACTGCTATCAACTGTATCAAATGAGTCACTCAATTCATCTGCCCAAAAGTACACCATATGTAAATGAATACTTCAATCTGTAAGGATTCATATATGTCAAGAAATGTTTGTCAACAAATTTTATGAAATTTAAAGCATGTATTGTTAAGATACAGGACATGTTTATTTTGTCATTGTCAATGTTTTTTATGCACCAAATCGTCTGAAATTTGAATCGTGCATATTAATTATTGCCTAATTACCCAACATCACTAATGATGCAAATGACTCATCCAAGTTAAAAACTATATCACTAAGCGGTGTCAAACATGAGTGCTTTGTTACCATCAGTGTTTGTATGTACCAAATTATATAAAATTTGAAGCTAGCATTCTAATACCAAAAATTAATTGTGTAAATGACTCATTAAAATCAAAAGCTGTCATCTGTTTACAAGCTTAATATAACACTTGCATTTTGTCATCATCAATGTCTGTTTCAAATTTTATGAAATTTGAAGCTTGTATTCATGAGATATTGCCTAATTGCCAAAATCATTAATTATGCAAATGACTTATTTAATCTAAAAGCTACATCAACAAACTCTAGGACATGCTTGCTGTATTCATTAATATGCATAGAAAATTACATGAAATTTGAAGATTGCACAAGTTTTATCGCCAATGGGTGTACTGAATTATATTGAATTAATATCAAAGTTTGCATAATAGATATAGCTTACCAAAATCATTAATTATGCAAATCATATATTACTATTCATAGGATTTTAAACTAAACCTACTCAGTTTTTGCCATTACCAAAAAAAAAGGTGTAGACGGTTCATTAGATGTTAACTTACTGTTATTGAGATATTGTGTTCACAGACAGACAGACAGAGAGACAGACAGGCAGGCAGACAGACAGACAGACAGACAGACAGACACACACACACACACACACACACACACACAAAAGCAATAACATAACTTTTAAGAAAGTAAAAATGTAATAAGATACATTTGAAATATATTTTACAGAGATATAATCAATTTGATGGCATAAAAATGTAAATACTCAATTGGCCATGTTATACAGAATTAGAGATATTCTGTATGTAACTGAATACAAAACATATATACAAATGCAATGCAATTAACTTGTTTCATATGACTCAAATGAGAGACAATTGTGATACCAGCCTATTATAGTATACCTCTGTATTTGCTGACAAAACTTTAGCAAACATTTTGGATTCATTTTCCAAAGGAATTCTGAATTTCATGCGTATAAATTTCCAACTATGAACCCAGAGAACATTCATTCTTGCTAGAATATACAAGCACACATGTATGCATGCACACACACATCCACATATAAGCACTCATATACCCACACATATACTCCACTGAAAATAAAACATTCTAAAATTAAAATTTTGTCCAAGTTGATTGATGGTTTATACATGTAAGTTATTTATTGGTTCTGTCTCTCATTATTCTCTAAGTGGAACCTCCATTCTCTTTATCCTTTCTGCCAAATTAATTTGTTTGTGCGCATGATTACACCGCCAATTCCAACAGCTACATATGTGCGAATACAAACACTCATTCATTCATTAATAAGGTTTTCATTTGTCATCAGTGACTTATTGCACACAGGGGACTTAGCTGCCAAGGAGACAACACACACACACAGTATACTGCATGGTTTTGAACTACAGCAGAGAGTGCATGGATGTAGTAGCATTTTGTAGCAATGAAACTGAATGTAACATAAACTGAATAAAAATTGCTAATCTACACCAAGAACTTAAGTGTATATATTTTTAGAATGACTAAAATTTATGAACTGATCTGAAAAATGTGTCAAATGTGTTTGCTTTGGAAAATTGACTGTGTGTGAAGTGATGAATTGTATAGGTATAGTGAGGAAGTAAAATAGAAATAATAGAAGATAAAATGGAAAATAAAATAAGATAAAAAAGACATTAAAAAGATTTTTATTATAATATTCCATAGAAATCATACTGTGTGATCAGGTGATTTCATCTAGAAAAAAATGATGACATCCTCATGTGCATAGCTGTATGCAATATAATGTTTTTGGTATTACATTGCAGTGCAAATACCACTAGTATGCATGCATATCGATTCAAGTAATGACTGGTACACATGATATATGTGTTCTACATCTCATCTTAGTGGTCTTGCAAATATGACAATTACAATCAGTAATTATAATATGTGATTGTAGCGTACATCTATATGTTGTGTTTACACATACGCGCGCGTGTTTTCGTGTCTGTGTAGTTTGTGTGTGTATGTGTGTGTGTATGTATGTATGTGTGTATATGTGTATATATGTATATGTGTGTATATATGTATATGTATGTATGTATGTGTATATATGTATGTATATGTGTATGTATATGTGTGTGTGAGTGTGTGTGTGTGTGTAGTTTGTGGGTGAAAAGATAATCTGATTTCTAAGTTGCTCATATACTGGACAAATTAAGAGTGGGTATACTCATCTTCGATGTGTGTGGAAAGGTGCTGTATTTTATAACCTGCTGGTACATCAAATGTTTTTTCAAAAGTTGTTATATTCTATATCAATTATTTGTGAATGAATGAATGAATGAAAGTTCAGTGTTTTGTTTTTATGACGTTTGTAAATATATCTCTAAATTTGTTATACGTCTGTTGATAGTAAATGCTACTGTATGAATAGTACATGTTGTTTATATGAGAACATAGAGAGAGAAAATTTTCAAGAAACTCAGGCCTTGTGTTTGCCAAGACAGATATACCAGTAAAGAATGGCATTTCAGGTCAATGCCAACCTTTATATTAGAAGGATAAATCAATATGTGACAGGTTGACATGCCATGTATATGGTGTTCTCCATACTTTCATATCTAATTATATTGATCAACTCACAAAATGACTATAGTACTCAATATTGCCCATGACAATTTGACAGTGCACCGATGTATGACATCAACAGACCGGCTTTACAACTTGTTTCTATGCCATTGTTCTCTTACAGCTTATAAAGATGTCAATGTACTCCAGCTCTGAGAACTTACAAGGAAATTACCAATTGAATTTTCGGTCATTTCTCATGGAAGTTTCTTTCAATGATAGTGGGAAAGGTGATAGCGCCCTCAGCGGCAAGAAATAAATACAGTTGAAGTGGGTGGGGCAAAATAGATATGCGAGATCAGCAACTCAACTGTGGTGTTTACAAAGCTTAATGCTATAGCTTTGTTAGAACAGCACAAGTTTCTCTCTATTTGTAGATACTATTAAATCACACCATTACACCTCAACATATAAGTATTTGAGGTCCAAGTTTGAAGAACACACAAAATCTATATGCCTGACTTGCTTTCTTTATTGTATACAAATCAAATATGATGCACACAGGTATACTGCAGTTACATCAAACTGAGAAAGTAAGCTACAAAATGTTATCATCATGCATGCCTAGAAAATTTGTAATGCACAGAAACAAACTTAAAATCAAACACTCTCACAACTAAGTTGATGTGGGCAGCATACAGTGATCGCTTCACTGAGTGTACTTTCATAAGCTGGGCTAAAGAGGGCAGCAGACACAATGCATTAAGTGAAACTTCCAAATCTATACAAATATATACGTCACTTGACAACATCATCTCAACTTGTCCAACTCGTGACAAAGCCATAAGCAAATATACGAATCAAGTAAAGTGGTAAACTCTCTCTTTTTGTTGCACTTTCCCAAACTACGAACCAAAATACACGTACACATTAATTGTACAAGTCATTAATTCATTCAAACTGACATTATTAGTTAAGCGACAACATTAAATCCGAAAGTTTTAAAACTTCCTTGAATTACTAAAATAAACAAGTGAAAACCCAGATAACTCACTAGGTGCATTAGACTGGTGTAAAAGCACACCTCTTTTTGACTGAAGTTTTTATTTAAATATTATGACCACCTATAATGGTTATATATTGTTTACTCATACATATATTATAATTAAATTTTTGGACAAAAGGAAACCGGCTCCTTCAAATAATTTTGAACTATCTGCTTTGAACTAAAAGTGTCTGTCTTCAATATCTCAACTATCCTGATATAATTACATGTAGAGATGCCATATCACACACCTCATGGTGTTCAGAGTTCATTTTCCGACTCCAAAGATTGATGTACCCTTAAAGGAGTATGCCACTGTGGGAAATAAACACATCTTACAGTGATTTGATAAGTTTGTTTCATTTTTGTTATCTAAGATTATAAAGAAATAATATGAAGCTGAAATGTTCTGTTTTATTGACTTAATCTCTACCTTGCACTTCGCCCAAATTGTTACCAAGGAGTCACTGTTTGAAAATCAGTAGTGTTCCCCTTTAACCCAACTTAGACTTTGTAGGCTCACCACAGATTTCTTTTTTCAAAATAAACTAACTATGATCCTATCTTAACAATCCATTCCTCTGACCTGTAGAAACACCACAATGTAGGCAAGTGAATTTTATTTCAAACTTAGAACAGTTATGAAAAGTTATTTAGTTGAATATTTCCACCAATTTGACTTGGCTAGAGATTTTGAACACATTTATGTAGATACTATAAAGGCAGCTAGTGGTGCTCTTAATGTGAAAAAAAAATAAAACATAATATTATAAAACTATTCATACAATAAAAAGTTTAGGATAGATGGGGCCAAGCAACCATTTAAAATAATAAGTATATTCTTCTACTAAGGATTACTAGTATTCTCTACTTGTTTTGTTTTCTCCTTCAAAGTTTATATATTTAAATCATAATACTCCAAAATTTATTTATTTACATTTCACCACCACCAACAGTTCTACGGTTCAAAATAGTTGTAACATCTTATGCTAAATCAAGCCAATGAAAGAGCTGAAACTCAACATCTCAACCTTTACACTATCACAAAATGGGGTTTATGTATTTGCATGTGTATATTGTGAGTCCAGCTGTACATGACAATGTCATCTGTCCCCACATACCAACTACACACCTTCTGTCAAAATGGCATGGAATTTTGGTTTTGCAAACAGATTTATCAATTGATTTGGACAAAATATTTTAAATACAGAAATCATTAAAGAATGACCCACACATTATGTCTCATATCTGTACCATCAAAGTTAACCATCATATTTGTATTGTGGCTTAATTCAGGTAATCCGTAATATTCTCCTCTGATGGAAAGTGTAATAAGAAAGCCAGTAAGTTCTTAAAACTTGACACCATAAACATGTAGAACTAAAAATAAACCAATTATTTCATGTCAAAGAACATGCATATACTACAAAGGTTGTATTCAGATTTTTTCTCAAGTTCAAATAAAAGACATTTCGATTTAACATTGTTTTACATATTCTGCTTAAATGTGTAAACTTATACAAGAATATTGTGATATTATATATGGAAAACATCAGACTCAAAAAGTGTTGAAAATAAGCCGAGTTAAAAGTTTAGAAAATTACAAAACTTAATATTGTAACATGTATCCTCTAGGCAATGGAATGATCAAATTTGCTGGCAAGTTGCAGTATTATGTGTATATTAGTATCTGGTATTAAGAAATGAATGTTACACCAAAAACTGCAGTCCTTGCTAAATAGTTGACAATAATGCCAGGGAAACACAAAAAAACAGCAATTATTGTTATTGCAGAGAAGTATAACAAACACCTTTACTTAATATATTTTATGTACTGGTATATTTATCACTTTGTTTTTCTTACATAAACTATATCACATCTATTTATCTACTAAAATAGAATCTGTATGACCTAAGTATTCTATGCTGTAATGTTGTATGTATATTGACAATACTGAATTATCAGGACATGTGAGTGAACACTGCTGGAACAAAGATCTGATATATGAGGACGTTTCAGTAGAAGACAACCCACTACCATAGTGAGAGTATACTATGTGAAGTGGTCCTATAATTCAACACAATGTCTGTCTTCAGTCACTATATTCTGGTTTTAACTGTAGAGGGCGCATCATAACTGTGTATGTAATGTGACAGATTAGATACATACATTGTATTACAAATCAATAAACATAGGGGAAGGGAGTGGGTTAGTATGCAGGTCAGGGTATAGGTCATATGGATTATTGTGTGGGGTCATCTCAAGTGTGTGAAGGGGGAGAGGGTCTCAGTATAGGTGACATTTGAACACTGAAAGTGGACTCATAATGTGTTCTTATTGCACTGGTGTCATGTGGGTGCGAACCAAAACAAGACAGTGTCTGTCTTTTGCAATATTGCGTGCACAAGTAATGACAAAATATACACTGGGAATACTACACTTTTAGGGCAATATATCACATAGATACACTGTAGTTTGTACATACACCCTGTAGAAAAGGGTTGAAGTGTAGGCACCTGAATTCTAAAAAATCTTGACTTGGAATTCTGTGAGGACAGTATTGATATCAGTATTGCAACCTTTACTACAACACAGATGCACATGTGGGAAGCAGCTAACACAGTGACTGCCACACACACACATACACATTAGCACATATAAAGTTCTGAAAAAATAGCATGCCACAGAAGTTGTACTCCAAGGTTTACAATTTAAATTTGACATCATGAATTGAAGTGGCATAAACTGCACCGATAGTAAATTGTCAGGAAAGCACAAAGTCTGCTGTAAATATAACTAAGGTCAAAGTAATCTACAATATTTATTTCAAATTACATTACTTACTACTAGATGCTAACTAGGTACACAGAAAATTTGCAAGCTAGAAATTCTACAAAATATATTATATGTGTGATCAGATTGTAAGCTGGAGCAAAGGGGATGGTGTTTGAGTTGACAAGGATAACTCAAAGTTTTGAGAAGTTGGGTGCTGACTCTGTTCTCTCAGGAGGCAGACATAATTTCAGCCCTACACTGTCACTCCATAGAAGAATCAAGGAAAATTGATGGAGGTACAGTACCTATAATTCCATTTTCATGCTATCATGTGTCATCAGTTTGACATGGATGACTCTGAAAGATTTCAATACAATTATATATCAGCATGTCATCTTACAAAATGATTCGATCCACCTTTCATTTTCTATAAACTAGCTATCAACACTATTTGTGAATACACAACACAGTGTCAATTTTAGTGCCAAAACCAATTTAAGTACTTATAATATTGTTGGTATTACAGTAAATACAATTCTCCTGTAAACTTAAACACCATCTATTTGTGTGAGAGCACACCATCAGAATGCTGTGCCATTTTTTGAAATGTTTCTGAAGACTGTGATTTAGACATCTACGATAATGTCAACGTAATTTGTAGGAAAATAACCACTCTTTCCACGGACAGTTCCTTCCAGCCAGTTATCATCAATTCTGCTTGTAAGAGTTATAATATCACCTTCCTGGAATGCAAGTTCTCCTTCATTTTCAGGTTCAAAGTCATACAAGGCTCTGGCACTTGGCTCCTTCCCACCACCAGTACCTTTAAAACAAAACAATATGACATACAGTCAACGGTTTAGTTTAGATTAGGCTTAAAATTCAGGTGTGAAAAGTACAACTCAGAACACCAAAGTAAAGTGTTTTCTGTATGTACCACAACTGTTTATAGCATCCATATCAAGTACAACCTAGAACACCAAAGTAAAGCATTTTCTGTATATACCACAATCATTTATAGCATCCATATCAAGTGCAACCCAGAACACGAAAGTAAAGCATTTTCTGTATGTACCACAATCGTTTATAGCATCCATATCAAGCGTAAAAGTATACCGTTTCATTTGCTAATTGACCACATTAGAAAGGTCACATGCTTGGCTTGTAAATTAACCAATTGAAACAGTATACTTTTACACTTGATACGAAAGTTTATGACAATTCATCTATATACTGGAGTCACGGCATTCCCCTTTAATCACACGTTATATAAACTTTAGTTTATGGTTCACTGGAGTGCCAACAATGAACAAATCAATCTTTTGAGTCTACTTAAAGACCATATCAGTAAGTATTAAAACTAACCTGGTGAAGGGGTGGTAGTATATCCACTGTCTGCATTATCAAAATTATCATACACAGTCTCAGTAGCTTTTACTGTTTTGCGTTCCCTCTTTGGACGACTATTAGCTTCACTTATTCTAAGGAAGAAATAAGTGAAAATGTTCATAGAATGCTACAACTATTTATTACTGTCTAGCAAGCAACACAAGACAATACCACATATATTTGGTTTTTTCACTTTTTGAACAACCTGATCTTGTTGACTCTATATTTGACTGCACACTTCCCAGGATGTACTACACTACTACCAAACCAGAGTGACTGTACAGTTAGTACATGTGTAGATAAACTGTAACATTTCATGTGTATGCATGTTATAAGTGCCTGTACTTTAATTGTGTAATTCCTAACAACAACACAAATCTGTGGGAGATGTAAAAATTGTCATGCTGCTTAATCGAAACTCTATTGTTTCTGGTTTGGTAGTAACATTTTTTGTGCTTATTTAACATGATTATGTGTATAATATTCTTGACTGGTGAAACAGTATTTGGTAAGACTGAACAATGAATTGTGAAATTTTGGGTCTTTTTTTACTGGCAGGAAAAGTATATCTGTACTGGGGTTTTTACTGTATTAATATCAGTATACACAAGTTGAAGTTTCACCTGTCTTGAAGTTGATCAGCCAAGTTCTGTAAAATTTCGGTGGACTGTTTGTGGAACTCAATTTGTGCTTCAGTAAAGGTTAACAATTGACACACTTGTTCAACCTGAAATCAAAGTGAAAGTAAGACTTAGAGATTTTGTGCATTAGCAACCAGAAGAAAACAAACAATGTCTTGTGATTTGTAAACATCACATCTTCTGCTAAACGCTTTTCCATTCTTGGTGTTTACTGTCAAGGTAGATGTCATGGTGGTGGTTGTTGATAGGTATATTTGTGATGTTACAATTTACGATTAAGTTGACCTTGACTGACCCTAGATTCTAGATTCTCAGGATCTGAAGTGGAATTTTACCACCTTCTAAGGTGTGTCATACAAATAGTGATTATTACCCCTTGGTTGACACCATGACCTCCACTCCCAACACTACACATACATAACTACAGGTTAGCCTGAAAAATCCAGTTCCTTCCACTTACATAATGCACTCACTGTGGGTAGTGAGTGGTCACATAAGTAGACTAATAATTGGACCTTTCACACTAAACTACAGGCCTGGTGTGTATTTGAAAAAGTTAACCTTCTTGTTTTATTTTGACCCTCTCGCATGTGGTAAAATGCTACTGCAGGTAGGAGATCCTCTAATAAGGCTCTATTGAATGACATCATGTCATGAATCATTCAAGCATATCAATATATGTATAGATACTGTGATAAAATGTCTATCTACCATCTGGTCAGTTCTAATAAAAGACAGACTTACATCACTGTCCAACAGATTGACCATACCAGTAAAAGCTAATTCTTTAGACTCATCAAATTTATCAGCTGCTTGTTGGATTTCTTCTTCAGTAATGTTTGACCCTGAGAATGTTAAATAAAATGAGATTTATTCTAGTTGCAATGGTTCTAAACTAAAACTACATCTAAACAGACTGCTACCATATACATCATCATAATAGTTTACCCTTTTAGTCTCTGCAATCACAACATAAATTACATAACATGCATGATATTTTACCATCTAAATCTCTACACTCACAACATAAACCACAGTACATTTTTGCTTTCTGAAGGCTGAAGGGTAGAATATATGGTACATGCTATATTAGAAATATCACAGTATATGTTTAATAATACTTACTAGAAAAATTAAAAGAGTTTAGAGTTTCAATGTGCCAATACTGTTTTGTTGATTTTGTTACGAATTACACAAACATATTACAGACACTGATTGTGTGCATGCATACAAAATGATAGTTTGTCTCACTGTGAACACATTCAACTAAAGTTTTGTGTTTCAATCTTCCTAGTCTCTCATTTCACAGTGATGTTTTCTTGTGTTCAATCAGATAAAATGTATCAATTTATATGCATGCACACTATCAATGTCTGTATTATATTTATGTATACAAAATCATAATAACGCCACATTGTGCTGTCTTATTGAAACTCTATACTCTCTTAATTTTGGTAGTACTTCCCTAAATTTCATGTCAGTATTCACCAAAGACAATATACTGGCATATATATCAAATATAGTATGCACACTTAGCTGCCTTCACCTTCAGAACATGTAACGTACTGTGCACATGAAGACATCTATCTATACCTGTATTATAGATGTCATATACATACAGTGATCTATCTATCTATGTACATGCATCATGCAATTAACTAGATAATATTTGCTTCAATGAATGTTAAGATAGATAATATAGACACGTCGTCATTCTGGTTTTTGTCAACTTACAAACTATCTGTGATTATCACTCCATTCTCGGGGGAAAAAGAGAGAAAAGAATGCCAAGATGATTCTCATGATTGAACTGAATTAAAACGTCACCCCACTTTCACTTTCTGAGTTTATTTGATAATTTGAGATAGTTTTGACAAAAGCAGGACAACTTTTGAGGTATAATATCTTAGTTTATGACACTGAACACATACACAACATTATATCATAGCAAATTAATGCCAACATGACAATGGACAATAACATCACATCTTTTACAGAGAGACTATGTTTATATCTGCATAGATTTGTATGTCATTTATGCTAACACCCAATATTTGATTTCACACTGCATTTTAGAATAACTTATGCTTGAGGCTTGAAATAAGCAACTAGAGCAATAAATGGAACTTTGGTGACTGAAATCGCTCAGATTATCAGCATATACAGGGCAAAGGGTCATGCCCTAGTTTTCAATAATCTATTGCATTTCTGAGATAACGAAAAATTTGGTAGCTGGTCGGGTCATTGCTGGCCCTTGTAATAGTACTAATGTTACAGAGCTATTGGTATCCCTATACATAGATTAACACATACTACAACTGTATAGTATAAGGAAAGGATGTTTGTCTGACAACTTTACTTAGTTTGTACTTGACATGATGATAATTTTCATTAGGAGATGAATGCAAGGCTACCCATGCAACTATATACATGTATTGCCTGGATGCAGTTGATTCACTCCATATGTAATACACACTCCACTAAAGTACTGTATAGGGTCAGTAGGCTATCAACACAACTCTCAAATTCTTCCATTTTTCATCATTTCATCAAATGCTTTCAACAGTACTCTACTGAATTAGATCCCACCCTCCCTGAATCATGGATGGTTGTATAGTAGCTAGATAAAACCCTACCAATAAGATACTATAATATAGCAATGAATGTTATATATATATGAAAAGCCCCTCTGATGTCATTGTATTTGTTGCAATCCAAGTATGACAAACATACATGTGAGTTGAATATTGAAGAGGAAACACTAATATATGCTTCATACCCTGAATCTGAAATAGATTGTTCCAAACCCCCTGAATCTCAAATAGATTGCTCCAAAGCCATAGCCATCCTTTATACTCTACATCTTATTACATGTCATAACTTTTTATTGGATTTACATGACAAGACAGTAACCTGACATTACACAGTGAACATAACAACTGCAGACTGCACGAGACAGAACAAAAGCTGAGATAGACATAGAGACGAACAGAAACAAGATCTAAGTTACAGACATCAACACCATTTATACACCAAATTTATTAACTTATTGTAAACACTGATGTATCTACAAGTATTCAATGCCATACAACAATGAATTTAGGCCTTGTTTAGATAGAGGTGTTATCAAATTGAAATACAATAATTCTATAGTGTTCATAGAAGTATGTACCATTTGAATAAAATTATGTAAATGAACATTGAAACAGGTGGATTTGAACCACCACCACAAGTGAATCGTTTTCAAAACTATGCATTTTCATTTAGAAAACAAATCCATGTAAACAAATTAAATGGATAGATATGAAAACAAAATTGACCACTTGTGACCTACTGTGACATACATGTATTTGTATGTACACATAACTTTGTCATTTTCATACATATTCAGCCATTTACACAAAAAGAACATTAAAAGACTGATTTTTGCATATCATCTGAAACATACTTATCATATTCATTTGAAACATCTTGATGTAAACAGGACCTTAATTATGTTGTATAGCACCTTTTCTGAATCAATAATTTTCTTCCTAGTATGAATTCCCGATTTCATTTACAGTTTTACTAAACCATACATCTTTCATCAGTGTACCTGAAGTATTATTTTACCTAGTTTATTACAAATATCTTCCCTAGCCTAGAATCCAGGAATATGGAAATTTTGAATTTGATGATGATGGGGGAAAATAACAAATTCAGAACCTCATTCACATGGATTCCAGGCTATATCTTCCAACACTACTAATTAATACTGAAAACTTTGCAATATCATCAATTTTTAGACGATCTAAAGTCAATATCGGTGACACTGAGTGAGAAGACTTGTAGATATCATAACAGAGTTGACAGATTTACCTCCTGCTTTTAGAGTTGAAGTGAAGAAGAATAAGAAGTCACACAGCATGTGAAAAGAAAAGAGAAAACAATCAATTGTTGGTTAATAACAGATGCAAAGTACAATAATCTATACTAGTCAACAGTCTAGGATTGTAGTTAACTTGGGGTATTACCTACAGTTACACCTAGAATAATGCTTTTATGTTTTAATGATCAGAAGTATCAGTCAGAAAACAGGCACGAATTCCTATCAGGATTTAAATAAGTCCCTAACAAAGGGATAGTTTTCATGATGGATTTGGACGTATCCACAAACTTCCTTGTCTGTGATGCATCTTAGTGTAGGTTGAGCTGTTGCTATTTGAAATTGTAATCTACTTTTCAGTTTGACCAATTAGCAGCATTCTAGGTGTTGTTGTTGTGGGTAATAGTCCAAATCCACTACAAGTCTTGACTCTAGACTAATACTTGTCACAGTACTTCTACTTCTTAACACCACAAACATAAATTTCAAGTCAAGTGTTACAAACAAAACTACACCATCTCAACTCTTAGTCTGTTCATAAAACTACCAAGCATGGATAAATGTAGCCGTTTACAAATTGTTATCTTTTGACATGTTTCAAAATTTGTGTAACTGTAAGTCACCAAAGATAAAGCATGAACATTACATCACCAATAAGACTGGAATCAACTTCTCAAAGCTGATATCTCACTTTTCAAACTGAAACTGTGCAAGGATAATTTCATACATACAGACATTCTTTCCACTTTCTTGTATGTACAGTTTTGTATAAGGGTACACTTGGTAGGTGCACTTACATTTAATCTTTGCTGTATTATTTGATTACATGTACATCAAAATTTTGAAACATGTGTATTACATTTAAATAATTTGACATGGTATTGTACTTGAACTTCAGAAAAACAAGAGCTTCTGCTAATAATAATAATCAAGTAACTATACTATAATGACTTTGCTCAGAGTGGTATGTGAGTAAAGGCTACCCAAAGTCCTCACACATTTTTACTTGGGTTTCCTATCAAAGCTAACATTTACCCCCCCCACCCCCATATAACACATCAACAAAATACTGTACAATGTGCATGGTGGGACCTTGAATCATCATCAACTTGAATATTGATGAATATTTTGGTATATGGATAAATCAATAAGACTAGTATCACTTGATCTGTATAATTATTTGTTATTTTTTTGAACAACTTGTTTAAGTTGTTATGCCATGTATTTATGATAACTCAACACAAGTACAATAACATGACAATTTATTTAATTTGTCAAAGAAATATTTTTTAAAAAGTTACATTATGCAGCTGTATAATTAAAAGAAAACAAAACCAAATTATACCCTGTGCTGCTACTCTAAATACCATGTGCAAGCCATGTGCATTGCTTCTAGATTACCGCACAACTACAATCACCTCAATGCCACTTTTATGGAATGTATAATACATGCCAGGATGACCACAACAAATCAATGATAGCTGACAATTATGACTGTGGTACTCTCAGTTTTCAACATACTCCAAAAGTCACAAAACAAAACTGTGACAGCTAAAACCGACAGTGTTCACCAGAAGACTACATGTAACATATACATTTAGAGTCAAAGTTGCTCATTTTGCAATTTTTAATAGGTTACTTGATAGATAACAACTTTTACTTGTACTTTTACTGCTGAACACAGCATGATTGTTATTGAGGGAAGTTTCAAAAGCAATGGACTTACACAAAACCCTCTCTTAAATCACAAGCCTGCTCTGTTCAGCAATAAAAGTGCTCATATCTAGTGAGTAAAACTAATCTTAACTGACCAAATTACCCATGTTATGTTATGTACAGTACTGTTCTGGCAAACACACCCTGTTTTAGTTGCTTTCTGACATGTGATAGGTTACATACATATAAATGGGCTGCTTGTGTATGCCAGTATGGCCATTAGAAGTCAACAAAACTAGGCAATGAAAATGTACACACAAATAAAATACTGCATGGGTCTTCATAAACTGTAGGATATATTCTATCAGTTGTAATGTTCCACCCTCACTATTTCCTCCTTCATGATGACCAAAGTATGAGGTGTCTGGAGGCTAACATGGTCTCTAACTAAACTAGACTAAGTTAGTAAGTATGAGGACACCCCAACACATCTTGCAGACCAATGTCTGAATTCCCATTCTACTTTGAATGTAGTCTCCAGGCTATCCATGGCTTTGAAACTCAAGATCTTTCTCCACCCCATCTTGCTCAACAAGAAATCATGAGAAGAGATTGGAAGTCACGAATAGCCTCTATACTTGAATGTAATCATATCAACATCCATTAACGGAATAATGTCAGCATGTCACACAGTTTTGATTTGTTTCTGTCTTAGCTTGTCAAACATAATCTCACCACAGTAATAATTGATCAGCTTTAGGAGCTCACTCAAACATATGATTTCCTGAACTTTAAGTGAACCCTAGCAATGGATGACACTGAATACAATATCACTAAAGAATCACAGATGTGAACAACCTTTAATGCCATAGAATGTAGTGTTCTAAAGATAGCAGCTTTAAAATCACCATTATATAACATTTATATAGCCACCATCTAAGTAACACATTGAATTATTCACATTTCAATGATGTTTGTCCATAATCAATATGAAATCACATGTTTGGGTGACATTCCCAATTTGTTGATGTAATCGATCCCTTAGCTTAGAATCCTGCCATGTGGGGATTTTTTCTTCTCACCTTTTCGCTTGCCATGCCTGGCATTTCACTAGTGGCCATTTAAAATTATATGAATGTTCAACCAGAAAGAAGGCACTAAGTTTTTAATTTTGCGTCAGTAGTGTCACTAGACAACTCAGAGGAATAAGCTATTCAATGTACACATAATTACCATATTCAATTGCTACAGGAAATCACTATCTAATTTTAGGTTTGAATAAATGGCTGCTAGTGAAATGCAAGGCGTGGTGGTGGAAAGGCAAGAGTCAATAATTGCCACACAACTGGATTCCATGCTATCCCCAAATGATAGTTTGTGACAACCATTAACCAATGTTCAGATAAAACATGCTACTAGGGCTATCCCAAGCAGACTTATCTTCCATGTCTCCATACAACAAGTGTATCATCTAAAGTGCCAATAGCAGCCTGCAAGCCGACTACAAGCAATATGCGTGCCTAGGTTCAATACCAATATCATCATATATCTATACCCAGATATTTACTGTACGTACATGCACTTTGTTTAGAAAGTTGACTACATTTGGTATATTTAGATACAAGACACAATAAAATGTGTTGAGTTCACATCAGCATACCAGCTTATTTTGGTATTGTATTCACATCGTCTATATTTGGTCTCACAAACAAGTTCTTTCTTACACACAGACATTCATGCATGTATACACTTACATTGTATGCACACACACACACATGCACACACGCACACACACACACACACACACACACACACACACACACACACACATACACACACACACTTATTTATTTGCAACATCTTATTTGTAAAAAATTTATATTTTGCTCTAATACAATCCTTTCTGCCTCAAAAACAAACAACCTGAGCTTCCAGTTCAAAGATGTTCCATACAATACCAAAATAACACTGAAACACTTTTAAAGCCCAATTGACTGTGACTAAATATACAACTTAAACTCATTATGTCACCATTAATATTTCTGACAAGTCTTCAACCAATGTTATGATCTACAACTTACAAGTCTCACAAGCGCAATCTGTGTAAGCAGATCTAAACAAGTGACAACCAAACTTTATTTCATAGCAATATTTTATACGTTTCACTTATTCTTTATGTTTCTTGCACTGGTAAAACTGTTATATCCACACTTTTTTATCATAATATTTTGTATGTTTCATTCATTTTTTTTGAATGTTTGTTGTACTGTTAAAACTGTTTTATCCTGAGCCCTGAGACTTGTAGATGTAGATGTTGTGTAGGATCACAAAGTTGTAAATTACCTCCTGTGTACAAGTTGAGAGATAAATGTCATGGAAAGAAAGAAAACAAGTCAGAATTAATAGGAGTGTTTGGGACACCACTAATTGACAGTAATTGTGGAAGTAGTATGTTGAGGGGGCACAGTCTTGTTTTGGGTAGTTGTAGGAGAACTGTTACCGGTTTGAATAGCCAGGTGATATCATCTAGTTAATACTTACAAAGGAAAAAAAAGTCATATCATTAGTATTACCCTTAAAAAATGCTAAGCATAAGAAAGTCTTAGATTGAGTTACAAACTTTGAGAATAAGTTAATTTCGGGCAATTAGCAGTAATGATTCTTTGTATCATCAGCAATCAAACACATGCCAAGTTTTTTATGAAAAGATTTTTCAGATAGAATATGACTGGACGGCCATGCCATGGAAGAATCTATTGGTATAGTTCACCTATCCTACGACAACAAATGATGCCATAGACAGAAGTATTTGAGAGGAAACCAGATTTTAATGTGAAACATCCAACACTATCCAAAGATGAACTGGAGTCTATCAATATTGCAGATACAGAGAAATCATTCCGAAGCATTTTTCTCAGTACTGAAAAATGCATAATTAAAGAGGTGTGATAACTATTGCTGTTACTCCAATTGTGTTGTGAAATGGTGAAAACTATCAGAAAATAACATACCTTGAGCAGACCAAGTTTATATCAAATTTTGGAAAATATTGAGCATATCTATACAAGGTATGTTCAGTTGCTGCACTGTAGTAATGTAAACACACAGCACTGTCTTCTCTACAATGACCATGTTACAAAGTGTATGTCATAACTAAGCTTGGATTTACTATAACACATATCTACAAGATGAGTCTAACAGCTTTGTTTTGAAATCTTTTCTATGGTAAGCATGGACTTAAACTATTTGTGGAGAGTCCTGATTATAATCACATAGCCAAACTAGGGAATGTCTCTATGGTGCATCTTTTTTCCCTTCAGAATTTAGTCAGATACTCATTTAGCTTCCTATTTTATATAAGTTATTTTATAATCTATTGAAATGAGATATTGCTGAGTTTTTTAATTCAGTGAATACTTCATAAGATTTCAAAAGAAGGAATTCATCATTAAAAAAATGTTCTTCCTCTCGATGAGTCTATGGCCCTGTCTCTGTCTGTAGCTGTCTGTCTGTCTGTAGCTGTCTGTCTGTCTGCCTCTGTCTCTCTCTCTGTCTCTCTCTGTCTCTCTGTCTCTCTGTCTCTGTCTCTCTCTCTCTCTCTCTCTCTCTCTCTCTCTCTCTCTCTCTCTCTCTCTCTCTCTCTCTCTCTCTCTCTCTCTCTCTCTCTCTCTCTCTCTCTCTCTCTCTCTCTCTCTCTCTCTCTCTCTCTCTCTCTCTCTCTCTCTCTCTCTCTCTCTCTCATTTTCGTTTCTTGTCTTGTCTCACTACAAAGTTATATCCTTGGATTCCTCTATCTCAACCCTTACCACTAGTTTTCCAGATTAATCTCTCAACCCAATCACTTCCTTTCAGCAAATCCCCCTGGCTGACTTCAACCTTCTATATTTTTGTCATTAAAACCTTCATCTACTTTCTCCCTCATCGTCATTATGCAAGTATTTGGATTCTCTAACTATCGCTACAAACAGCTGACATCTAGTTAGCAACTTTACCTAGCTGTTACTCTATAGGGTACAATGTTCTCCCTAATATTTTTATTTTTTTATTTGTTATTCTCTTTAAATACGTTTATTTCATATGATGACTGAAGTCTATTTATTTTCCACTTTAATATTTGAGTGGAGTGAATATAATTCCTACTCAATGTGGTAGTTTGGTGCTTATAAACTAAATTTATTAATCCTTCAGCCCTATCACAGTTTTCAAATTTTGATACATTTGAGTACTCGGAAAGTATTTTCACACACGATCAAACAGGAACTTTGAAATTACATGAGGGCCTAAGACCCCTGTTACTAACTCAGGGAGAACACTATGGGATATATATGGGTTGAAGACAGCAATACAGGACAATGATAACAGCTCCCTTAACCACATGCATAACTGGCTTGCTATAATTAAATCTAGTTAGTCAATGTTAAACCATGCAATTACTGATACCACGTGAATCACCCACAACTCACTACAGAGTGTGAAATGAATGTTTGGGCTGATGAAAATTTGATTTTTTAATTACCAGCAGCTGAAGTAGTAGTAGTAGTAGTAGTAGGTCCTTTTTATTGTTTACAATATGGTGAATGGTGTAAGTGGTTGTCATGGAAAAAAAGAGAAGTAGAAGAATCATGTACATGTATCATAGTCAGTTTTCACACACTGTCCCAAACATCACGACGTATTATGTGCAATTTTCTGAAAGTCTTGGCGTTTTAATGATTCAATTTGAATGTTAGTAGATGAAAAATTTTACCCATCACCAGCTAGTTGTCAAGAAATTTAACAGAAAATTAATAACTGCTGCAAAGGAGCATCATATTATTTCATAATTATAACAACAAAATTACAATTGCTTGAAAACACTGAAAGCATTTCTGTTATTTCTCATGCAGTCTGGCATCACAAAATTTTGATTGACACTGCAGCACACAGACTTGACATCAATATTATTGTTTGGAAATTAGTTATACATCTACAGAAAGAGTGACTACTTTAGGGTCCATTAACAATACGGTCACAGAAATCTACAGCTTATTCCTACATATGAATGAAATCACTTTAGACCTAAATGGGAAAAAATCAACTTCACTACCAGTTTTTTCTTCCATGCATCAATAGGTATATATATATGCTACAAAAAATGGCATACACAATATAGTCAAGGCAATAAGTGGATTGATTAGCAACATACCCTTGGTTTGTTTCCTCTTCTTACAGTCATAATCTAGACGTCTTGATTCAACCTTCTTTCTATGGTGCTGTAATATGCAATGAATACAAACAATGATTCTAGTACATACTATTCAAGTTTGATATAAGAATAAATCCGATTGTCTACAATTAAAGTATTTATTTCATTACCAATGTTTTCAACCTCACACAGGAGGTCTTCATCATGTCTTTATTATTTAATTTCCAATGTTTCAACCTCACACAGGAGGTCTTCATCATGTCTTTATTATTTCATTACCAATGTTTCAACCTCACACAGGAGGTCTTCATCAGGTCAAATCTAGCCATTTATAGCAACCTCATCCCTCAGGTGGTAAGTAAGGGTAAATGACATGATTTTATATTATATTATTCATTCACCATTTCACCTCAAATAATATTGATATTCCCTGTTTTCATCAACTCTTCATACATGTCACTTAAAATATGCATGCACCCCTCCCCTCCCCTCCCTTCCCCTTAGTCTGCAAGATACACCATGCCAGGGTGCACTCATACATCAGTCAACCCCTTACAGTGGTAGGCCACGGAGGGCAGAGTGACATTATGTATCTTACAGTCTACCCTCCCGAGGCTGTACATTTCACAATGAATAGTACATAATTACAAAATAACATACATGCAACAAAACTATGAAACATTCTCCCACCACCCACATCCCCACCTCCCGAACCTCCCCCACCCCTTCGCTGAAACACAGACATGAAAAAAGTAACTTGGCTGTGTATCAACAAACATTACTTTAATTATGAGCCATTCATATGTTTTCCACAGTAATTATTGATAGAGCTGTTACATATATATTTGATTGACAAAAGAATATTTTGGTCGTTTTATAAAAATGACAGGTGGGAACCCACTATTCTTTGTCTATAAAGGCCTATGACACACCTGAAATCTTCCAACTAGTTTGCTATAACATGACTACTATATCTGTCAAATCCAACTGACTATTATTAAATGTACTTACCAAAATTTCTTTAATTTCTTTTGTTTTGAGGTGTTCCATGGGATCAAGGAAATTTTGCTTGATATTGTAATCCATGGAATCTTTAACTTCTGACAGTTGCTTCATAGTCTCACCAGAATCCAATAAAGCAGCACCTGTACATAAATATATTATTGATTCAAATATACTCCTCATTCATTGGTCTTACTCTGATTTTGGTTGGACATAAGCCCTGTGATTCCATCAATGGTTTATTGTTATCTTACACTTTAATGTTTTTGCCAGGATTTGGGTAAACCTGGTTACATAAAGGCATAATTAATATGGTTTGGGTACCCGGTTACATAAAGGGATATATGATTTGGGTATCCAGTTACATAAAGGGATATGATATGATTTGGGTACCCAGTTACATAAAGGGATATGATATGATTTGGGTACCTAGTTACATAAAGGGATATGATATGATTTGGGTACCCAGTTACATAAAGGGATATGATATGATTTGGGTACCCAGTTACATAAAGGGATATGATATGATTTGGGTACCCCGGTTACATAAAGGGATACGATATGGTTTGGGTACCCCGGTTACATAACGGGATATGATATGATTTGGGTACCCAGTTACATAAAGGGATATGATATGATTTGGGTACCCCAGTTACATAAAGGGATACGATATGGTTTGGGTACCCCTGTTACATAACGGGATATGATATGATTTGGGTACCCAGTTACATAAAGGGATATGATATGATTTGGGTACCCCGGTTACATAAAGGGATACGATATGATTTGGGTACCCCGGTTACATAACGGGATATGATATGATTTGGGTACCCCAGTTACATAAAGGGATATGATATGATCTGGGTACCTAGTTACATAACGGGATATGATATGATTTGGGTACCCAGTTACATAAAGAGATATGATATGATTTGGGTACCCAGTTACATAAAGGGATATGATATGATTTGGGTACCCCAGTTACATGAAAGGGATATGATATGATTTGGGTACCCCAGTTACATGAAAGGGATATGATATGGTAAACCTGGCATAGTTTCCAGTACATTTTGATCTATATACAAATTGCTGTCTAAAATTAAATCAAGGCATTATACAACCAGTAACACTGAAGTAAAGCACTTCCTGTATGTGCTACACTTGTGACGTTGTGTATAGCATTCACATTACAATAAGTAACACTGAAGTAAAGCACTTTCTCTATGTGCTACACTTGTGACATTGTGTATAGCATTCATATTACAATGAGTAACACTGAAGTAAAGCACTTCCTGTATGTGCTACACTTGTGACGTTGTGTATAGCATTCATATTACAATAAGTAACACTGAAGTAAAGCACTTTCTGTATGTGCTACACTCATTTATAGCATTGATATTACAATGAGTAACATTGACGTACAACACTTTCTATATGTGCTACACTTGTTTATAGCATTCATACATATCAAGTGTAAAATTATACTGGTTTACAAGCCCAGCATGTGGCCTTTCTAATGTTGTCAATTAGCAAATGAAACAGCATACTTTTACACTTGATATGGATGCTATAAACAATTGGGGTACATACAGAAAACACTTTACTTTGGTGCTATGGGTTGTATCTTAGCTATCACTTACCAAAATCTGAATCATCCCCTAGCTCTTTTCCATACTTAAGGAAACAATCACCAAGAACACTTTCAACTTGGGGATATCTTGAGTTCTTTGCCTGACCTCTCATCTTAGAGTATGTATGTTGGGCTGCTACTTTGGCTCTTGATGCTGTGAGTCAAAGAAATAAATTCATTCTAATCTGTACAGACAAAGTCACACAAAACTGTATTTTATGTATTTGATGGACACAATAACATTAAATATGCTAATTATGCTAATTAGCACATATGGATTTTACCCCTAACACTAATCAGTTTTTGTGGTTACAGGATCAAATATGTGTACCAAATTTCTATAAGATCATATGAGATATCATGTATACAGACAGATGGGCACACAGAAGACATATGGTTTGAATTTACTTTTTTTGTAAGTGGACTGTGTGGACCACCTGTTTTAGATTTAGTGTTCAACAATAAGATTTAAATGGGCAATTATTATTAGCTTCACCATTTCATCAGTTATTATTAGAATTCAGTCAATTTATTTATTTAGTTTATTAGATTCAGTCAATCATTACTAGAGTCATCATTTCATCTGCAGTTTGTCCATCATTTTTGTCTTCATGCATGTTTTGTAGTACATGTACCTCTGAAATCGTTTAACTAAAAACTGGTTGTCACTGCAATATAAAATTTGATGAATATAATTATTGTACACATATCATCAATTAATGTTTACATTGTGACCATAAACCAATAATACTTTATACTTTATCTAATGATTGCACTTTGAAACCAATAATTGGTCCTGTGGCATTGAATGGGGGAGGGGAGGTGTTGAAAAATCAAAATTCAGTGGTCACCGGACTGTGGACGGTTACTGGACTCAATATAGTCCACTGCTAAATTTAAACTCTGTAGACATGATCACTACATTTTTTTTTCTCTCCTTACAAGTACTAATAAAGCAGTATAGGGTATAATGGGAAGTAAGCACCTGGATTAGGTTGTAGATATTCAGTGGTTTTATTTATTATGTCTTCAACTGCTGTTTTTGTCACATCTGTTTTCTAAAAAGAAGAAGAAGAAGAAGAAGAAATATACTATAATTAATAAGGCATTATATTTTTAAAGAAATAAAGGATAATTATTATTTCCACAACATTACTTGACCTGAAAATAAATCAATACTATTGACTGTGTGATTGCTTCGATACTAATAACTCATGGGACAAACTGAAAATGGCTTATTTGTAAGACAGCATGAATATGTATTTGCAAGGCTTAAAGAGGTGTTATTCATATCAGAATTTTCACACTTCCTGTTCCTGTTTATTACAATTCTAATTTTCTTGTTAAGTTAGAAATGTTGTTCATGGTTTTTACAAAATTACTGTAAATCTACAAATTTCTGCTACTAGAAAATTTTGCAATTTTAGAGTTTTCAAGTTAGATCTCAGGCCTAATGATTGGTATGTTGCGTTAATGTACATGATGGCAGTTTAGTCACTAGTTGTGTCTTTGTTTTCGAGCAAAATAAGTGAAATAAGTTTTTCGAAAAAATATCCAGGTTTACAATAGTCTTCATACAGTACAGTTGTATGTGACTTTATTTAAACTCACCTACATCATATCACTGAATACTAATGACTATAATCAAGTATTATTGTAAATATCTTATTTTTCATAACATTTCTACTTTTTTCTTGACATAAAAGATTTTGGACTATACTATGATAAATTCCAAATTATTTTCTGAGATTTCAAAATATATGGTTACCATAGTATCAATATTAGGTTCAACATTGAAATAATGTATTTTGAAAAATCTCTCTACATGTACGGTTGATTTGATCTCTAATCACATGACATTTGACAATGATGAAATGTGATCGTGTCAAATGTCACATGATAACCCAACACTATGGCCTCTAAGAGTCTAACTACTGTTTTGAAAACTGTACTGAAACGGACATCCTTTTTGATACACTAACATCAACTCAATTGTAATCATCCACATTTTACCTTAATTATCACAATAATGTAAGTACCAGATAGTATTCAGAAAAAATAAAGACATCTTTAGGGGTACTTCAGTAGCTTTTACATTGTACGTTTAGGTTCAAATAAGTAGAAAGTCGAGTAGAAATTTGTTTTGATTTACAAATTAATGTCTCTTTGCCTTTTAAAGGCTTACTCTAGATTAGGATTAAAATAGAGACATAAATACAGTTGTTTGAAAGAGATACAGAAAAGGTTGGCCAAGAACATAAGAATGATGCCATGTAATCCATAACATGATTACACTATGCGATGACCTGGGATTGAAACATAGCCCTTTAAGTTCAGGTTCACAAAAGTTCAATTTATAGAGAATAGCATTTGAATATCATCAAATGAAAATTAATCTATGGTTGGTAATTCATGTGTTGCATACTTGAATATCAGCTTTGAGTTACAAATACCTAAGTGGATTTGAAATTCAGGTCCAAATAAGTATAAAAAGAAAACAAATTGAATACACTTTGATAACAGAACTGAAGGAACACACCAGGTGAATGACAAATAATGTCATCAAAGTGGGTCAAAACAATCATGACATTCAAGGAAAGGTGAACTCAATTCAATACAAATGATTGACAGGAGGTGCCATGGGACAAGTTCTGTAATATCAACCAAGTTCACGGTCACCATATGGAAACTCAGTGTCGACGGAATATGAATTGAAAATGAATTACTCAAATGTTATTTACGCAGTTCATAGTATCAAGTTATTTTATTCATTTTACAAATTATACTGGATTGGATCAAATAGGCAGGTTACATCTTAAATGTATCTTTGAATATGTAATTATTGAAATAGAACCACGATTAAACTCCTTCATTCTGTCTGGAGCTTGGAAGTCTAATAATAAAAAAAAAAATCAATTTCCTGTTTGAAACTCTCCAATTCTTCCTTTGTACATCTTCAGATTCACATCTATTGTAAGACAGATGCTATAAACTATTCATTCTGTTTCCCCATAATATTTATGGACGACAAAGTTGGCAGAGATCCAACCCTGCATTGCGTGATATTTCACAACACATTTGAACTTTATTTCACTCTCAAAACTGCTGGCTTTACTATATCTTCCATTAATTAAAATGTAAACACTCCTTGGAGAAGTTTCAGAAGAAATTAATCAAAACGGACTCCTGTTTATAAACTTAAAAGGAAATAATATAAGTGGTGTTTATAGTATTTGGTTGTTTTCTTTTCTGTGTAAAAGATCACTTTGTGGATAAATGTAAACTCACCCTTTCCAGTTCAAGAAAGTCTTCATCCAGCTTGGTATGTTCAGCACCTCCTATCTTCTCACTCATGTACTATATAAACAGATAAAAGTAATACCATACTTTTGTCAGAGAAAGTATGTATACAAATAGTCTGCAAATGACAACGGATTTTTTAAATTTCATTTAGTATATGACCTAACAGTTCAATATTACAACTGTTTTGTACAGTGAGGTTAACAGAGAAGATACTGTAAACCTAGATAATTTTGCTACTAGTACTAGAAAATTTTGTGTTTTCCCAACTTTTTCAGCTAGTTCTCAAAGAGTAATTTTCACTCATTACCAAACTGGCACATGTACATGTACATTGTGTTCATTTGCAAGAAAGCATTTTAGTTGCTGCTTATTTTTGAGATTTTAGTTGGCCAGTGAAATAAGCAAAAATAAGTCTTTGGTGAAAATTTCCCCTTCTCATGTCACTTCATGCCATATTTTCGTGTTATGTTTATTCTGCTATTATTCTCCAAGTCATCCTGATTTGAGACACTTCCCAGTCTGTAACTTGTCCCCATCCAACCTTCCCACTCACATATCCCTGTCTCATATCAGTCAATGCTATATTTTCTTATTATGTTCATTCTTAGACTATTCTCTATGCCATTCTGATTAGACACTTCCCAGTCTGTCTGTAACTTATCCCCATCCCCACACCCCATCCCCACCCCCACCCCCACCCCACTCCACCCATGCAACCATCTCATGTCAGTCCATGCCATACCTTCTTATCATGTTCATTCTTAATCTGAAACTATTCTCTATGTCATTCTGATTTGAGACATTAGTAAAAGCTATCTGTATCAGGAAAGAAACAGGTTGTTTCTATGGTTACTTTGACATGGCTATTTCATTCACACTCACTAGTCATCACACTAATCACACACTTTACTTTGACAGGCAATTATGACTAAGTAGAATAATAACCAATAATGACTTTTTAATTTCAACACTGTCTTATTAGATTTCAATTCCATCCTAATTTCAGCATTGGAAATAGATAGTCAATTTCAAACACTGTGTTTTAATCAATTGGATAGTCTTGTGAAAGCAGTCTCTAAAACTGTCTGGCAGCCACTGCAGTTTTATTGCACAGGCTTGAGTACATTTACGATTCATGAGACTGAATCATATGGCAAGGGTGATTATGTCAAAGACAACAAGAAGTATTCTTAAAGCTAGCGTTATTTGTAATTTGTTAACAGGAGAAGCTGTTACTGTTAATTACACAACATAATGGAAATGCTTACACCAACAAGCAGTATGTTTAATAGTTATTTTTGATGAGGCCTGATAAAAAATTGTGTGGTTCTGATTAAACTCAATTTTAGAATAGGTCACAGGTGGGGTAAGTAGATTTTTTATTTTATTTCTTTTTTTTCTGTGTGAGTGTCTAGTTCAGGTTTTCCGGTTTTCCAAATGGTCTCTGTATTGTTTATTTCTTCCTCCCAGGTGTACAGCCATTACAGATTGGAAGAACAGTTTTATTTTGTCTTTTTAAGTTGATGTCAGTTTCTACATCCACTATTTCTCGTGAGACTTCACAATTTTTGTGATTTTATTGATTATTTTTTCTCGAATGCTTAAAAAAAAAGCTTAGCCGGGTCAGAAGTGAAAAGCTAGGTGGGGTCGGGTAACCGGAACCAAACAATTATTTTTTTAGGCGGAGGAGGTAAAGTCTACTAGCAGCAAAAAAAGCAAAGGATAAAATTTGGTCTTTCATAGATTTCCATGCATGCAGTAACTTTACATTTGGGAGAGGAACCCAGGTAAATACCAGGGAACGCAATAAGTTTCTGTTTGTAAGGAAATCAATCATTTTAACGTCAGAATAAACTTTATACATTTGTAGTAAAGAGTAAATTACATGTACATACATACATACACACACACACACACACACACACATACACACACATACACACATACACACACACACACACACACATACATACATACATACATACATACATACATACATACATACATACATACATACATACATACATACATACATACATACATACATACATACATATGATAAATGAGACTGTATAATAAGTTGTGTTGTGGTGCCCCATTGGCCACTCCTCTTACAGGTGGCTTGATAGGGTACCCCAACATATATCTACATGTAATAGACTAATTATCACTGTGTTAGCTATATTTAAAGCTTTCAATAATTTCAACAGTACAAGAAACACAATAAATAGCCATTATATAACATTTTTATACATTCCATCATGCCTAAATCAGTCCAGCAAACATAAAATGTTATGTAAAATATAGTCATCATATGACACACATGTTGATCAAAGTGCATTCATAGCAGATTATATCCATGTATGTGTAGTATTCAACAAAACACTGAATAATTGTTACGTTTTCCTAACTGTAATAATCATATCATATTAATGCCCACACACTAAGCACTATGATTTATTATATCACCTTTAACCTTACACTGTTCTATGAAATATAACATCATTCTTTCAACACTCAATACTTTAATTTCCCAGATTAAATTCCACCATTTGTCAAAAATTGCAATAGATTAATATGTATTTTGTGATTTGTTCATCAGATTTTTTTTACAATTTATCAAAAAATGTAATCCCGATTAATGTTATACTTCCATTATAATTTATAGTCAATTTTTATTACTAAAATATCATTTATTCAATACTGTTCCACTAAATAATATTTATGAAATAGAGCATTGACAGCTGTAATAAACCAGAATTACAAGCATTGTACTTAAATACAAATGAAAGTAATATATTCATGTAACTGAAATAACAGTTATCATATAACACACAGATTTAGACTTCCACGTATCAACTACATGTAGCCCCCAATGTATGTAATCAAGTGCCTAAATGTATGTTGGACCCTCTGGTCACAAGTCAGCCAAACGATTCTGGTTGACAATATTATCTTAAGACCTCAAGTGTACATGGAATGCATCTAGGCCCTTCAAGTCATACAAACGATCAAAATCACTCTTGTCGACAATACAGCCTGACAATGTGATTCTGTGTCAACCAGCCTTGCATTCAATTATTTACTGTGTTTCTACATCCGTCAGTATATCTACATGTAGGCCCCTCTTGCTACACAAGTGATTTTGTTTGACAATATCATCATTTCTGTCTGTGTCAACCAGTCAAGTAACAGTACTTCTAAATGTACCTAGACCCTCCAGTCATACACGGGTACAGAATTTGAAACCACTGTGGTTGACACACAATATTTTGAGACTCAAAGTGAAAACCAGCCTCATATTATTAACTGTGTTTCTAAATGTGCTAAGGCCCCTCTAGTCGTACACAAGAACCAAATCATACAGGTTGACATCATATCGTGACACTGATCCCTGTGTAAACCAGACTCCATTTCAAGTAAATGTACTTATGAAATGTTTGTCGGCTCTTCTAGTCATACAGGGGATCCAAAGCCCAACACCATTGTCTGGATAAACAATGCACTGGCTATCATCATAGTAGAATTGCCCTCTATGTATGTCACCTACTATGAGACCAATGCAATACACCTTAGTCATTCTTATTTGGCTGGTTTTTCATTGTCCTATTCTTTGCGTGTTCATCATTGATAAAGAGACTGTGATGTTTGGAATCGGGCCACAGATTTCTACAACCATACAAACCGAGACTATAAATTTCATCACCAATAATGCCAGCCAAATATATATATATAATTCATTTCAATTTTTCTCACTGTTGAACTCAAAATCACCCTGATAATCCCACACTCCCACACATTAGTTGATAATTATAGAATAGCTTCCTGCCAGGATCTTTCTTAAAAGTCAGTTTTGATTAAGGTGATGACCTAATGACCTTTGACCTCACATCTGATGATTGACAGCTAAAATGTAAGTGATGATTTTAGAATAGATATTCCTGATAAAGGTGAGCGCTATTGTATAGTTATATATGGTCCAATTTGTGATATGTAGATAAATTTATATACAAATTACAATGTAATCTAACATAAATTGTTAATTTACATGATTCTATGACTTGAAATTTCACTTCCCTTTTTGACCAAGTACATTGTGTAGTATAGACAAAATCTACCAGAAACAACCATACCTACATACATATACACACTGTGACTCAGTCCACAGACACAGACACAGACACAGACATAGACACTGACAAAGACAGACACAGACATAGACATAGACACAGACTAGTAGTACATGTATGTACTAGAGTTGGAAACAAACAAGATTGCAAAATTTCCCCATATTTCCATGCATGCCTCTGTTTACATGTTTTGAGCCACAGAATGGATACCAATATTTCTACTTTTATTGACACCACTGTTTAAATAGTGCCTGCCATCTGACTTTCAGATTCGGTTTCTCTAAGATACATGTAAATATGGTATATTATACCATGCACAAGCTAAGATATTGACTTTAAACAGAAAAATGGGTTATATACCCTGGTCATTCTTTGTCACAACATCCCTTGTTGACATCATCGGTTCTGTGGTGTTCCAATAATGAGTAAAAATGTTCCAAATCCCCAGTTTTGCCCATTTTTCATAAATCACTTTTGAAGTATTGAAATTCCCCAACACTTTTCTTCATTTAGCTGGAAAATACTCATACTAAATAACTAGCAACTTGTAGTCACAAGGCCCCTAATGTTAATTGTATTTTTCTTGGCTGAAGGAAGAAAAATATTGGGGAATACTGTAAGTAGTATGCATTATGACAATGCAGAAAGTTTGTTTGGATATTACACCACACAAGTGATAACGATCACAAAAAGTCTTTTAACATTAGTTTTATGACTTCAATTTCTATTATAAATCTACATATTTGTTAATAGCCCTGTCCACATATTAAATCGATTGTAAATCAGTTCAGAACCGGTTCAATTTATTCAAATCCATTGCTTAGTTATCTCACAGAAAAAGAAACCGATTTTGAACAGACTTAATTGAATCAAGTCAGTCTGAATCAGTCACTTCAGGTTGGGGTCAGGGCTCATATTTCCACTGTTCCAACATCCAGTCTACATGTATGTTCCAACATCCAGTCTATATTATATATCTCATAGAACTATATATCTCATGGAACTACAGATTGTCACTGCGTGCATTGCTGACAAAAAGGAATGTCACTTGGTGTCTATCTACATGTATGCTATCCTGAAAATTGGACTTAAAGTGTCTTGGTTTGGATATTGTCTCACACACGCCCACTGTATAGGGAATGGGAAAGGGAGGATCTGAAGGTCAAAGGTCATGCTCATCAACTTTCTTCCTTCCTCTGAAATTGTAATGTGGCTACTACTGAAAGACCTTTGCCATTATCTTACATTGTACATGTACCAGTAGTCATAACTGACCACTTTCAACAAGATAGAACCACAAATTATCTTGCAATGTGCAGGTGCTGTTATATGTAATGTGACCACTTTCACTCTACTTGTACCTTGGTATCATCTAACATACGACATATTCATAGTTTTATCAGGCTACTATAAATTTAACTACAAGAACTGAGCTATTAATCTTTAAATACATTATTATCAGACAACTTTCCCCACATGTATCATCTTTCTTTGTACACGTGTTCTCATTATTTTCAGTTCATTTTGTATCCCATTCCCCCAACCTGATCCTAATCTTAGCCCGTAACCTCTCAAATCATCTGGACCTCTCTTATATACGCCCTGTTTTAAATTAATCAAAAAATAACAATAACGCACCAAACTACAAAGAATAGAAGTATGGCTGACTAAAGTATATGTATGGTTGAGTAAGCCTAAGCCATACGTATCTTTCAAATACATGTATATTCATGTATTGTATGTTCATTTCAAATGCACTGCATGGATAATAAGGTTACAGTATTTTTTTCCTTTCAGAGTTTCAAATAAAATTGCACAATAGTATTACAATTTACATGTAAAAATGTATTTAATTTTTCAATTTTTTAAAAATTAATGATTTCAATTTACAAATTTTACACAATTTGATAGTCACACATTAGATACAAATTAATTCATAGATTACTAACACATCACCCTTAATGTGCCTTCCAAATGTCACATGATAAGAAATGGCAACACTGTAACTTCCTACTTGGCTATCAGATACATAAGGGTGGGTATCAAATGACGAAAAACATTACCCACAATATCTGGAAGATACCCTAAACACAGCCTGTAATTTGTAAATGGTAGTACAAGTACAAGTACATGTACACTCACTAAGTAGCATTTCTTGGATACAAAGTTTAATGTACATGTCATTTCAAATTTACAATGTATTTCCTTGAATCTCAAAGGGTGAAATGCTATTGAAACTGACAACATAAATGAAGTTACACATGAAATTGGATACTGATGGTAGATCTGTGTGTTAGATTAATCTGTATGTCCAAAAAGGAAGATAGTGTTATCATCATATGCATTTAGTTCGCTACATGTATGAGTAGAGTGTGTAGTATTTATTACTGTAACTGTGCTGTTTGCCATGCCCTTATTGTGACACTAAATGTACCAGTAACTTTTACAGTTCAGTGTATGGTGTTTGTTGTGGTGTTTCTGTTGTTTTACATGTCTCCAAATCAACACTGTTAATTTCCATGTTTAAACACTAAATTATAGCAACTCTTATTATTGGCCACATATTACTATAATATTAGACAAACACAAAACACAGTCTTTTAAAGATGAATGTCTAACCTCGTGGAACCAGGACATTTACTGTATAATATGAATTCACTGCCATAATAAGAATTAAGATAGGCAGCCATTGTACTGGAGCTGATATCTATTTCATTAATTCACAAGACCACAATAACATTACATACATTTTGTAAACAGACAAATTATTTATGGGTCCTTTTCAAAAGATACATCCAACACTTCTTTTAATACATTGGATGTTGTTTACACATTAATTGCATATTTGAAATGAAAGGCAACAATGCTGATTAATTATAAATTGTTGATAAATAATGAAATTCACATACCGGTATATATCATGAAATAACAGTGTTTTTGCTAAGGTTTGGGAACCCCGGTAACAGAAAGGGGGAAAGAGGTAAAACTGGTAGTGCTTCCCTTGCAATGTATCATAGTTTAGGTGGGGAACCCCGGTAAAATGATGTGGGAACCCCGGTAGATTTTACCTACTTACCGCCCTTAAATAAAACACTGAATAAATTTAAGAAAGCCCATGTATAAGTACAAATTTGAAGTACATGTAACTCTTGTTTAATTAACAATGAATTCAAAGCATTTGATTCTACTTGAGGTGATCTACACTAATATATATAATATTTGTAATTTCCATAAATATCTTATTCATAATCATAATTACACTATCAGAATTCATTATCGTTTCAACTGTGTTTTGTTATTCTTTTACAACCACAGTCTGAAGTCACCATCCTGAGTCCATACTTACAGGAGCTTCACTTTCATACTGTGTTTCTCTTACTTTCAAGTATCTATAACTACTACATTTTTTTACACTCTGAGACCCTAAAAACCTCAAAAAATATTACCTAATCTAGGATTAAGGAACTAAACCACAAATTTGGGTCAATTACATGCCTGTGCATGTGTGTCTCCTTAGGGTACCATTTCCAAGTCACCAAACCTGACCTGTCTCTCTTTCAAGCACTTGGAGAACACATTAAGGAATAACATGAGTGATCTTTCATCTTCTATGGCACCTGTGCTGATTGCTAGCTGACAGAAACGATGATGGAGTCATAACCCTACTGTCTGTTTCTAACAAATCAGATGCATGTGTTTTGTGTACAATACCACATTTTGAATATTGGTTCCTTTTTATGTTTTTAAACAGTTTACTCAAATATTTCAACGATACCATAAATAATAGTGTCAAATGTGTAACCCCTACAAATACTTCCTATGGTTTCATGACCTCTCATTGCACCCCATGTTCATTCTGTTGCTTTCAATACAAGATATATGCTATGACTTGGCATACAAAATATCTACATGTGCATTGCATATGTTTATGTCACTCTGTAGTTTTTTACAACTTTAAAGGAATATACAACTTGCTTATAGTAATACACACAACAGCTTGTCAGTGTATCAAGGGTGAGACACAGACATAATATATATATATATATATATATATATATATATATATATATATATATATATATATATATATATATATATATATATATATATATATATATATATAATACTGTATGTACAGAGGACATATGTATGGTGATAAAATATATGCAGATATCTAAATATGTACTCTGAACACTCTGATTACAATGTACATGTATACTAAAAATATCTTAAAGTACCTGATTTTGTTGACCATAATAACATTTATTAAAATAGTAGTAGTAAATACCTATAATTAGTTTCTATATACCACATGGTGTTTCCAACTGAAAGTCATGAATGAATTCCTTGCCTGTATATAAATAGAAGTCATGATAGCCAATCACATGATCAGCTTATTGATTGTGAAAGGTCACATGAAGGTCACCAGCTGGCAATGATATTAATAAATGTCGCACGGTATTCCAGCAGAAAGACAACATTATAGAATAAAATGTAATGCTGACAAGAATTTTGACAGTGATATGTTGCTGAATGGTTGGTACAGACTTTCAGCAGGTTATGACAGGTGTACTAGCTTTAGGCTTTGTCATTCTAACAGGTTACAGATGAACACTGATTATGTTTTACCCTTTTGATCATTTACACACATGTAAAATAGACAGACACTCCAAAACAATTGCAAACAAAGTGCATAGTTTTAGTGACACAAGTATGCATACATCATCATTTCTTGACAATGCTCTAATATTGATACATGTAACCTATATTTTAAATTTAAACATGGTCCATACACTGCCTACACAACGTGTCAATTTTTTTTTTTAAATGCATCTTTTTACAACATAAGAGTTCAAGTACAGAATTTATTTTCTGTAATGTCTGTGTGTGAACATTGCAGGGACCCTTTGTTGGTGGCATAGACTAGGATACGATTACATATGGTTCCTATGGTGAACTCTAGAATGACAAATATTGAAGTAATATATTAATATGTACACATTACTACAACCAGAACTTGAGTATGTGTATGACAATATAGGATGTTCCCATTCTAAATAAATGTTATAGATAAGAGATGTTTGGGATCTAAACACTAATTCTTTACCAGCTAATTTACACATAATTGTAATTGTATTCTCATCAACTATAAACTGCACTATCAATTCAAACTCAAATTGAGTTGTCATCAACAAAACTTGAACCAAGGGTTGTTTAATAGGGGAATCCCCTCCAATTTATGGTCAAAAAACCATAAAGAATCTGTACACTTTTATTTGACATTCCCAACTCTGAAACAGCATCTAATTACAAACATGTAGACACTGTATCATGTGTATGCTGCCATGGTTTGACTCTATATCTTTGACACATGTCCAGTTTATAATATAAATTTTCAACACAACTGTACTCGGTATGAGGTGACAGGAATCAAATATCACATTTGAGTATTACATTGTTTGAGGGGGTGTTTTTTTAGTCCTATCAGAGTACAGTGGATGACATAAACCATTGTTTCTCTGAATCTCTGCCAACACAAGTAATTTGACAATGGCAAAAACAACCAGGCATGTGCAGAAAGAGAAGTTGTTGATGTGAATACAGAAACATACTGAAACACATACTCCCTAACCTACATGTCCCTCTGTTGTGCACAAACATAGACTCATTGAAATATTCAAAGGCACATTGTCAAGTATAATCACATAATTAGAAGCATTATCCAAGATACAATCCTCTATGAAAAGAGTGGTCTATTTTTACACAATGTTTTTCTCGGTCTATAGGTATTTGTTTTAAACTGTTTGACAGTACCAGCATTTGTCAAGGGTTGCATCTGTCACATGTCAATGTTCTTTTTGGTCATACATTCATTCTATCTGTCTTCTTGTTAACTTACATGTAACAGTTGTACTTAGAGAGTTACAACAATAGGTAGACAGTACATCATGGGACAGAAAGTTTGACAAAGCCTGTACACCTAAACAGGCAGAAAATTTAAGTAGAAACATTGCCTTGTTGTTTATAATAATGTTTGATTTGTTAGAATGATTTCCCAGTGATGACCACATTTTATAGAACCATAGGATTGCTTTGGCGATGGCAGTGGTTAAAACCACCAATGACTCATACTTTATACAACAACAAAATAATTTGCTTACAAGTGGACAAACTCACAAACTTTTATGTGGGTCAGGGTCAGCATCAACAAGCCAAGCAAATGACTGGATATTGTTGTAATTACACAATGTTAGTTTAGCTGTAGTCTAGACCAAAATATTCATGTCATGCATTTGTTTTATTCATGTCGAAGTTTCTAAATGGTCTCACATGTATCTTCCTGAACTGGACAGTTATGTTGTTCATGAATTTACAAACTGTAAACACAATGTTGTTTCTTTCAAGAATATCCACCTGTAAGTTCTTTTATGATAAATATCTGTTGATGGTAAAAGTGCTTTCCGTGGGTATTTCCTATTTCTTCTTCATCCTGAGGTCATGCCCACAGGATATGCTATGTACATTGCCAGTCTGGTTATCTATAAATTTGATATATTCATGTATTTCTTCATTATTAATATTATATGGTGTACACATATTCTATTACAATGCCTTGTATATTTTTCATCCAATATTTAACACACTTTTCTCCCTTCCTTCATTCTTAAGTTATCAAGTTATAGGGGGAAATGAATTATTCCTAACTTGTAATCACGTACACAACCTGGTCGTGATACTACAATGGCCATGGTGTGACGTATGACATCCTTTTTTTCAATGAATAAATACGAGGTCCTTGACTCTACCATCAAAATATCACATCAATGGTGTGTCTTAAAATCTTTACAAAGTCAAACTCGTGAAAATCACAGATCTAACTGTAGTATAGAAGTGAAATCTCACGTGTTAGAAATTGCGACGTTCTAGACTACACATGTCGTTGTACGTCGTGATATCTGTTTTGGTGACATGGGGAGAGGGGACTGCAAAGAAGTAGAAACTTCCTGAATCGTGGGAAACACACTTTACAATTTATCTTAGATTCGAAATCAACTGAGCTCTAAAGTCTAAAATGGAAATCAAAATGTATTTTGTAGTAAAAAAACAAACAACAAAACCCACTAAACACCGGTCATTACCACTTCCTACATCAACCGTCACAAATTTACAGGGAAGGCATGTGTAACGTTGTCCATCATTGTGTAGGCGTTTTAACGGTCGAGGTGACAATGAATGATGTTAAAACAAAACACGGGGATGTGATAAACAAACGTTTTACACATGAGGTGTGAATTTGGCACTCCAGAAGAGTACATGGTTATGGGTTTCTCGAAGGGCGGACACTTCCCGTGGTGTGTGTGTGTAGTTCTCAATCAACAGTGCATCCGGCGTCCCGATATGTTGTAGAAAACTCACCTGATTCGCTTTATTTATCTGCTTCTTCAACCCTGCGAACGACATCTTGTTGGCGTGTAGTAAATAATTACCAATATCAATGTACAAATATTTTCTAATGTGTTCGTTGCACCCGAACCCTACAAATTTGTCGTCAAATGTCCCTGAATCACATAGATCCACACAATCTGTGACGTAACTAACATATCGCTGGTTGCGAGATTTCCGAGAGAAACGGGAATAGGAAAATTACCATAATGTCATGTGAATTGGTTGACCAATCACAAGTATTGTAAAGAGGCTTTCCCGCCGACTTCGAAATTGCGGTATTTGTCTGTAGCCTGTCTTCTATCAGTTCTGATTTCTTTCTTACTTTTACTTCGTTTGCCTTAACTCTCAACGATGCTCGGGGATATAGTTGAAGATGATAAGATGGACGTTACAAATATAGCCAGTGGACCGATTTCCATGGGTATGTACTTATGTTTCTTACGAAAATGTACGTACGTGCTTGTGACCCAAACTTACGTCCACAGTCCCGATCCAGAAAGGTTGTACACCCGTACTAAATGGATACCGGTGACATGGGATAAGCAGGTTGCGTGTATGATGATTTGTTCCGAATTAGCAACACCTACTCTACCATCATTCACACTATATTTGTTGCAATTCGATTATACTTCTCAGTAGTGGCGCAATTGGCTCACATATTCATTTTTGTCATTTGGATCCACTCAATTTTTATTGTAAACACGAGTGTTTTCCACATCATGTGTCTGTTCTGTAGTCAAAATGATTTCTTAGAGTAACGCGTCATTCGGGAGGGACAACCGAAGAAATGTAAGTGAACAAAAATCGTACTTTACACAGACCCTATCTAACCGAAATATGCTGTTTGATTTTATGAAAAGACTTTACAAGATTAGAAAATGTGGCAATGTCGATGTGTAGGCATCATTTACATACATACTAACATAGTTGAATGAAGCACAGCTTGTGTCAATATTCTCGTCTTTCACAAATTCTACTTTCATTTAAAGTCACATTTTCCGCGTAATAGTTGGAACTTTTAGCAGTATTTCCTGCGATTTCATTTGCTAGGTGTTCTAACGAGTCATAATATTTATGTACTACGTTAATACTCCTAAATAATTGCAAACATTACTATTATTAGAATTGTCCAAGGTCAATGTACCTGTGTGATTCTAAAGAAAAGCGAGGGAAAATGTTAGCATTCTTAAGTAATGGGCCTCAGAATCCAAAGATTGTATGTCATAGACTCATGCACTGTGGCATGTCATCTTTAACTTGACCCATTCCTCACTACCAATTATTCCTTATCCTACAATATTGTGGGTTTTTTAAAACTATCTTACGAAAAATAGATGGAGGGATACAATATGAAATCAGGATAACAAGGTTCAACTTTTACAACGTATTATAAAGTGCTTTCACTCAGGAATTACCACTTCAATCAATTTTGTGTGATGTAGACCTTTGTTTTTGGCCAGGAGCCAAATTATTCGACAAGGTAGAGATAAAATCTCCATCTTGCCTAGTCCAAGGATATCTCTGCTGATAACACTTTTATCTATTCTACATTATATTTGTAATGTGTTGTTTTGGGGTCTATCATGTACATCTCCAAGTCCAGTGGATTCTAACTCGTAACTCATTTTTTTTTGCTTTCAGATGACACAAAGTGTGTTATTGACAAACTGTGTTCACCTCCCCTGAAAAGAATGAAACAAGGTAAGGAGCATCCTGGAATAAAACTAATACATGTATGATGAAAATGACATTGCTTGTTGAAAGTGCTTTCCCTCCAAATTTATTATTAAGGTTTTCCACAGCTGAGGCCCAGAATGAACACTGAACTTCTCATGTGCTTAATCTTATTGCAGTGAAGTCGACACATACAATATTAAATAAGATGCGGAATAGACGTTGAGTGTAATCTATCGAACTTAATACAAAAATGAACAACTTACAGGGGTCTACTGGCATATGACAAGGGGTCAAATCATATGGTGGACTGTACAACATTGTTGTAGATACACAGAACTAAGGATAAATGTGCACAATCTGGTCGTTGCTGCCATACTTTTGCGGTTGTCATAACTGCACAAGACATGCATTGAATTGCTGTTATTTTGAATAAGATTCAACACAGCAGAAGTGCAGCATTTACTGCACATCAAACTTCTGTCATTATTTTCGATGGGTGATGTGGACTTGTCGTTACTGCAACTACATTGTAATTGCATGAAGCATTGCATGTACCTTGTCTAATAATAAGATGAGGCATATGAGAAGGTATTTAGTCAGGGCGTAAAGGTATCCTGCCAATATACTATTATTATAGTAAAAAAAGTTTGAATTGAATACTACCAACTGACATGACATATTCTCGTTCTTTCAGCACGCCTTCCTTTCAAACCACTAGATGCAAGTTCTCCTTTGCCAACAAATCAACAAAGCAAGAAAAGAAAACTGTCAGAAAATGAAAAAATATGTCAGTCTCCAAAAACTCCAAAGATCAGTAAAGATTCCTCAGTTTGTATTGTTGCAGAGAAAAGTACTTTTAATGCAAAACTAGCAGCCTTCAAGTACCAGAAGGATGCAGATTATGGTGAGAATGAAGTGTCTTCAAGTTCAGAGACTGATAGGGCACTCAGTGCAGCAGAACTGTCTTGTAATATAACTAACAAGTCAAAAAAGATTACTCTAGATTACTTTGTACAAAAGGCACAGCAACCTCTGGTCAGCACATCAGAAGCTGATTTGATTGATCTTACAGATGATGGCAATAACACAGCAATCTCTAATTCTGAAACTAGTTCAAAGACAAATGCCAGTACTACAGGAATGGCAAAATGTCTCCCACAGTCTCAGGAATTAATCAGTAAGTCTGGTGATGAAAAAATGAAAGCTAAAAGTGTTGACGTTGTCTCTAGTAACTATGATGATGCTATTGAGGCTGTAGTTAGGAGAGCAAGACAACACTCGGATGAAGATGGTGACACAAGCATTGAAGGAGATTCAGAAGAGAATTCAGATCAGGACAGCTCAGTGTCATTAGAGACAACACAAAGCCCAGAGAAAAGTCAGGAAAACCAGGGTACATCTGTGGTAACACCAAACCAAAAGACAGGTTTGCTGAAAAAGGTCAGTACACAAGTCTGTTTTGCAATATTTGAGCTCCAAAATTCATTGTAGGTGTTATTCTCAAGCTAACTTGTTTTCAGTGAAAATTGTTCCCCAAGAAATCAAGTATTCCACGTTAGTTTTTAATTGTAATCATCTTCCATTTATTGAAAACGGTCAGCTGATAATAAAGAATGTATTACTTGATCTGTAATTCTGAACTGTACTGCAAACGAAATATTGGATAACATGCTTACCTACATGTAGCACCATAGCAAACAATGATCAAGAAGGTTGTTCTACTTGATAAGGCCTGTCCGTCCGTTACTTCCTTGGCAGGTTGGTCCTTGCTATTATCCAAAATATGGGTGACATAGGGTAGGGTACATAATTTGTGATTGTGGGGACTGGTTCTTCACTATCCCTGAAAAAATGTTATCGAAGACAAGATAATGTGGACATTGATATTATTTTGATCTGGTTATGGAGTTTTCATTTGTATAAACTTCAATTCCACTATTGTAACCTAAAACTTTTGACTTGTTTGCAAGTTTTTAACATAAAATCAGTGAAAACTTGTCAGGTGTCAAATTCAGAGCTACTGCAATTGATTCTTGGAGGACTAGATAACTTGTGCTGTTGGACTTGTTAATTTTGTGAATATTTCATATCAACTATACAATAATTTTCTCATTCAATTACTCGCAACTGACAGACTCCCAAATCAGCTAAGACCTTAGCAAAAGAAGCTGAGAGGGCAAAGAAACGAGAAGAAAGGGTAAGTATGTAAAGATAGCCACATGTGTTGATTAATACATTCATCTTTTGAAACAGCAAAGGCAACATTTTGTAAATATAAGGCAAGACACAAATGGAGGAACATGTACATGTAGATGATATCTGAATGTGTTTGGAAAGGAAAGAGTATAACATATGGCCAACAACTTACGCATCCTTGTTATACACCAGTCAGATTTCTCCTAAAGCCAGTACAGTGTAGTGGGTTTCCCTCAATAATTCAAACAATGAGAACACTGCTATTGCTGTAAAAAGTTGGTGTCATTGCAACATAAAAAGTTCCTAGCAAGATTCATTTATTGGTTTGATTTTCATATTAAAGATATGAAGCAGAGCTTACAAGAACGAGACTTCGTTTTGTGTCGTGTGTCATGTGTTACATAGACGTCGTTTTGTGTCGTGTCATGTGTTACACAGTACGTCATCATTTTGTGCCTTGTGTCATGTGTTACATAGACATCATTTTGTGCCATGAGTCATGTTACTTGTGTTGTTATATCTTCACAAAACAAGCAGGTACACAAACTGATTGTAATATCCTTTGTAAATGGAGAACTTGATATTGTAATAGCTGTATTTACTACATTGACACAAAAAATATCTCCACTGTTTTGTCATCTTAGGAAAAAGAAAAACGAGAAAAACAAACACAGAAAGAGAAGGAAAAAGCTGAAAAACTGCGTCAAAAAGAGGAAGCAAAGGCCGAGAAGGAAAAGGAGCGTGAGGAGCAAAGAAAGCAGAAAGAAGAAGAGAAGCAAAAGAAAGAACAAGAAAAAAGAGAGAAGAAAGAAAAGGAAGAGAAGGAGAGACTGGAAAAGTTACGACTAAAAGAGGAGGAAAAGAAACAGAAGATGGAGCTGATAGAGTAAGGAAGGTTTCATCTATTTTATTAGCTGCTGATTAATTTTTTATGTGGCAAAAGAATAGATGTCTTTCACTTCTAACTTGCATGTAGTCAGGTCCCTGACTCACACTTGAATAGTTAGCTGTGTTTTGAGAGAGCTTGACTGCCACCCAACTATTCCAGCACAATTGAAAGATATTGATAGCTTTCCTTATCGAAGGGAGTGCAGTTCATTCAAGAGAAGCAACGTGCTAAAGTGCCTGGGTGTGGTCAGAGTCATTGTATACTAAGTACAAGCAAGGGATGGGATAGTGTCATATTGCCCAATGTTTCACAACAGAACTGGACATGTTGGGCATTGCATCATCATCTGAGTGAATTCTGGTACTACTTGTGTTGATTGAAGCTACTTAGGGAAGGCTATTTATTTAAAAGATTGGGTTTGTCAGAAGTCTGTAAACTTTTCTTTTATTTCAGAGCAAAGAATGAAGAGAAAAAAAAGAAGGATGAGGAGAAAAAGAAACTTGAAGATGAAAAACGGAAAGTTGAAGAAGAGAAGGTAAGATGAGAGAGAATACTGAATACTCTACTTAAATATGACAAAGAGTTATGTTCCTTTACATATACTTGCACAATATTTTCCTGTAGTCAACCAGAAAATATTCTTGACAAATGCCTGCATGTCATCCATTTCTCTTGGTAGGAGGAAGAATGCTAAATTGGATAGATTTGGCTCTAAATATCTCTCATACATAAATTTTCATTACTGTTAGCAAGACGTGGTGTCTTCTTCCTGTGGAGTCTGGGCCACAACCTTCCATTTTAACCTAGCTAATTAATTGGCTTCGAAATGTAATCAAAACAAGTTTAAAACAATGCTTTGCTACAGGGATGGATAAACTACGCAGGGAGCTCAATATCTTTTTCTTCTTTTTGTTGGTGTATTTTCTTTAGCAAAAGAAACAAGAGAAGCAGCAGAATGTGTTCAAGGGGTTCTTCAAGAAAGTGGAATCAAATGGCAAAGGAAAGGAAGAAACAATTAGGGGTCCATTTATGCCATTTCAGATCCAGCAAGACATGGTGTTAGCTCCCAAATACCGTGTAGAGAAGTCCATAGATGAATTAATATACAACCTGGATCAATACCTCGACACTCAGGTAATCAGGGTCCACCACAACAAAATCAAAATTTGTGTCTTGTTTTACCTGCTGTACTACAAGTAGGGCTTGATAGTTTGATTGGTGTATGAATAAGTGCTTAAAAGGGTGAAGCTGTTTCCTCTGTGGATGTCTGCAGAGGCCTTTTTAAATTGCACACTTTTAGGTCCATACTGTGACTGATAGTTTGTAGCATGTCTTTGAGTTCATTACTAATAGTACCAGTTAGTACTGCTCATCTAAGAATTTCCTCACAAGAGGACTCAAAGTCAGACTAGTAACACCTGTAGTTGCCACTTAGAAACCAGGAAGGGACGCTCTTCAATTTTATGGCCAATTTTATACCATTTTGCATAAAATGAAGTTTTTGGAGCTAGATTTTCATTATAGAAAGAGAGAATACTCAGAATGACAAGCAGATTTGGCATTAGGTCAAACTTGTGCATAGTGTAATAACAATAACGTCACCTAATGGTCAGCTGTAGTTATGGAATTTGTCATTCTGATGAGGATCATTAAGACAGATAGAAAGCTCAGTGCTAAAAATTTTGAACTGCTTGTTATTACGTATCATGGTATGTAAGTCATTTGATCAACCAAGATAATGAACATTTTGGGTCATGTGCATAGTGGGTAGGTATCATTACATTCATGTCATGCAGAATTGACATGAAAGGCAATTGTTGGAGAACACCACTGAGTTAGAAAGTTGTGTGTAATCTAAAGTACTGATTCTTTATTTTGTTTTTACTTTCAGGATGCAAAGACATTGTACATCACAGAGCTACGCAGTGGAAAGATTCAACCAGGCAAAACTGGTAAAACTACCATGCAACCTGAAAAACAATCAAGGTGAGTTGTCATATATTGCTGCTCTTCAGATGATGATCTTGAAGATGAATTTGAAAAGAAGTCATGAATGAATATAAAATGCATTATTTGAATGTTCACATCTTTATTTTTGATCTGTACACTCTTTGGTTTTAGTGATATGGCAGTTATGTGTTGATGACTTGCCATGCCGGAATTTTACACTTGTTATCTGTAAGCAGAGCGTAAAATCATGCTATATTGATCTGTTGCAAACATAATTACTTTGTTCAGGCTCAAAAAACATCCCCTGCCCCTTATTGCAATTTTGACAATCAACAAAGCGAGTGTGCCTACCATTCCTCACTGTTGTAAGCAAAAGAGCAAGATTTTATTTACAATATTTTACAATTGTAAGTGAGCAAGTATACCACAATGGCCACTTATGACATAATACAAATCAGTCTTATGTTAGGGGGTCTAGTCCTATTCCTACCCCAAGTAAGCCTAACCCCAACTCCCTAGCTTGAATACAAATGTGTGTCAAGGACACTACTTACAATGTAACAGAAAAAATAGAGGAATAGAGAAAAGACAAAGTGGATGAAACATAAAATAAAATTCTAGTTTTGAATGTTATATATGTACCATTCTTATTTTGATACTATTACAGTGACAATGCAGAATGTATGCAAGCAAATGACATAGAAATCTTGGAAGAAGAATCTGACGTACCAGCACCAAAGAAGAGTAAGAAATCAAATGAGAATGACTTCAAAGGGAGAGCCAAACTTCTACAATTCCATGAAAATTACAGACCAGCTTATTGGGGGACATGTATGAAGAAATCACTCAAGGTCAACGCAAGGAACCCATATCGCAAAGATGAGGTGAGATTACAAAACAATATTTGAAATTATGAAATTGATGTGATATTGACAGAAAAACAATACCAATGAAACTGACTTCGATGAGGCTATGACCTAGATTGTAACTTATAATTATCATACACCCAATATCTCTGCTATCTAATTAAATGGAGAGCACAAGTATTGAACCCACACAATAATTTTCTGTATCACGCCCTGGTAGACTTTGCCCAAATATGGCAAGTGGTGCACTCATCGATATCCGTTCGCTCAGTAATTTGGTTTTGATTTTTTTTCAATATGTCATATCTAAACACATAGTTTCAAAAAAAATGTTCCTGTTGCCACATGAGCAGCTTAAAATCGATATCTATAATACACAATACATTTTTTTTTCAACAGGATATGGTAGATTATGAGTTTGATAGCGATGAAGAATGGGAAGAACCAGGAGAGAGTTTATCTAACTCTGAGGTATAGACATCTTTATCTTTTTAAATTATAGTCAATCAACATAACAACCATTCTCAGCTAACTCATCATCTGGTAGACACACTCCAGAAATTAGTAACTACAGTGGAACCCAAAAAAAGCAACTTTCTAATTACCTATTTTACAGCCATTTTCAGAGGACACATCATTCAAGGGGCACCCCAGAATAGATCAAAGGGTAGCTAAAAATGCTACATAAATGGCGATTGTTGTATATGATAAAGTTGATAACACGTGTTTAAAGAATTTTGAGACTTCCTAAGTATTTCATCATCAAACACAAACTAGCAGAAGAAACTATTTGAACTAGTTGCTGAGAATGCAATTCTAAACTAGCTGTAAAACTCAGAATAGATGGTTTTCAATAATAAAAAACAAAACAAAAAACTTGAAAATCAGTTCATGGTGGAAAGAGCTCCAGATTTCATTTTCGAATTTTTTAAACGTGTGACGTGTCATGTCAAAAATTGTGATTTTTTTTTTTTATGATGTTTTATTTGCAGGGTGAGGATGAGAATAATGAGTCTGACTCAGATAGTGATGAAGATGGATTCTTTGTTCCACATGGATATTTATCAGAAGATGAGGGATGTGAACAAGAAGTATGTACTCATAGTCAAAGCCATTACATAGTGTATTACTGACATTGAACTTCATAGTCAAAGTTATACCATGACATAGTGTATGACCAACAGTGGTGTTGGTCTAGAATTGGTTCATCTAGCCATGATCTAAAATGGTACCAATCCTACCCAAAAATTTTAAACAATATATTCGAGTATTTTATTTCACATCAGACCCCAGTCAATCATCTCTTGTATTCATGGCAAATCCATCCCATAATGCGATCAGGTCTCACAAGATTAGTAGTCTAAAATGGAGTATGTATTTTTGTACTCAAATTTGTCTAAAATGGAGTGTTAGATTTAGCCCCAGGACAGTGACACACCTCTACAAAGTGAAATATAAAGATGAGCTTTATCAGTCCAAGTTATTTCATGTGATAGTAATTATGATGTGAATCACTTTTCCCTTCAACAGGAGGACTTAGATTCTTTCAAAGCTAAAAGATCTGCCAAAGCACAGGCCTGGGAAGCTGAATTAAAACGTCAGTGTCAACCCATGCAGCCATCAGTCTTAGGATGTGTATGGGCTGGTGATGAACTTACTGACAAACAGACAGTGATGATGAAAACCTTGCAGAAATACAGAGTCATGTCCTTTGTATCGGTTCCCATAGCAACAAGTTTTACAGTGAAAAACCCAGAGGATGGTTGTCTAGATGGCAACTCAGGTGACACAATACCACAGAGAAGTAATTCTAGTATTAAGAAACCTGTGCCATTGGAAGGTAAGTTGGCCAGAAGTAATAGTTTCTGAATCTGTTCTCACTGTGTGGACAGTTTTTTCTTAGGGAGGTAATTTAGGGAAAATCTATGCAAATCTTTCTATCAAAATGTATCCAGAACTATGATACTTTGCCATATTTCCCCCTTTCCAGTATCTTGGTTTCCTTTTTCTTTGCAATATCACTGTCATGTACTCTCAAAGATGCTTTGCAAATTTTCCTACAGAAGGTGCCAAGCGTTTCAAATCTTGTCATTAGTTTGTCCTGCCATCTACCATCTGGGTTTTCACCTCACATGGTTGAAAAATGCCATCTATATACACAGTGTTTTTGCTAAAGTTGGGGAACCCTGGTAACATAAAGGGGTAAAAGGTGCATAACAACGTGCCCATACCAGTGAATCGGAGCAGCCAGCAGGACTCAGTACACTTGCATGCATTGTTCTTGCAGTGGTCCATTGTTGTTTCATGGGTATCAGCAGACACAAGCATTTGTATCAGATGAACAGTGAACATAAACGTTTATTACCTTCAGATAAGTCATGAATATTCATAGTTCACCTAATACATATGAATGTATGTTGATACCCATGAGGTAAAACTGGACCACTGCAAGAACAATGACGGTAGAAAAATGTGTTAGTAAGGTGTTTCTTGGCAATGGCAAGATATTTATGTGATGTTAATGATGAAATGACTCCAAAACCCAAAGTTTATGAAAATACCTTTCTCTCCTGGAGTGGCATTCCCCTTTAAATATACGCTAAGGTATAGTTGGAAGAGCTTGACTACCGTTATCCAATCACATATTAGTAGGCACGGAGAAGTGCAAAACCACTCAATTTCAAACAAAAAACATCATAAGCAATAGGGATTTCTAAATTTGACGATAGGGAAACTCGTGCATTTTGAGTGTGGTTGGTGTGAGGAACCTCACTGACTATAGACTAACCCAGAATACCTTATATTGAAACATCAAACTACTGCTGTAAATACAAAATGTACCTAATTCTTTTGTGTGATTACAGATGTTGATACATGCAGTATGTAAATGATAGGGCATTAGTTTACTATTTAAGATTTCCATATTTCATCTCCCCATATTCTTTACAATAGATAAAAAGACAGACATTCATGCCAAAAGAAAATGAATGTGCTCCAAAAGTAGTTGAGAACAAGTGTATTTAGTATTCGCTTTAACAAATAATTGTAAATGTGTTGTTGTTTTTTACTTATAGCCTTGCCGGATTTGATCCGTTTAGTCCATGGTAACATCAGTGGAATCAAAACACTCATAAAAGAATTCCGTGAATTCTGGAAACAGAAATTGAACAAGCCAGTCGGTGCAGAAACTGATACAACAAAGACAAGTAATAGTCCAAATAAAGCTGAACCTCAAGGCGACTTACAAGAAAACAGTACAGGCAACAGATCAAATACGTCAGTAACTGGTAGCAGACCTACTACACCTCTCATTGAAGATAGTGGGGAATATGTCATTTCAAAACGACAGGTTGATCTCAAAATCAATGCCATTGCAGTCAGAGAAAAACGGTCAGCATTCAAGAAAACCTGTTGGTATGTACATCAACAGATACTAGAGGAATACAAAATGAGTGATCTCCCTGTCCCAAATCAATGGGCTTATATTTCCAAAACAACAAAAACTGTGAGTGAAGCCACAAATAAAGATACAGATGTTGGAAAAATAAGTGAAAGAGCGACACCCAGTATTACGCAGTTCACCAGACCTGTATCACCAGCAGCCCTATTTGAGAAAGCCAAATCCTTGAAGACTGACAGTATTGTAACAACAACATGTACTCCTGTCAAACCGATCTTAGCGGCTTTCCAAAACCAGACACCAAAATCAGCCCCAATCAAGACACCATCTAAAGTTTGTGGTCCACAGAGTACTGAAGTTGATGGATACACAGCTGATAGTGATAGCGATAGTGATGATTGTGTTATTATGGAATGTGGAAACACTTTACCGACATCTACAGAAAGTAACGCGGCAACTCCTCCACCAACTTCCTACACCAAACTAGCAGATAAAACAGCAACTCCTCCGCCAACTTTAACGAAACAAGAAAATAAAACGGCGACGTCTCCACCATCATCAACTAAACAAGAGAATTCTACTCCAATGAAGAGCCAACATGGACAACAGACATTACTATCAATGTTTAAACCTGGTAATTTGATCTCAGTTAAACCCATTAAACCCCCTAGTGACAACATGTTTGCCGTCAAATCACCTCCAGTTTCGAAACCAACTGTTGAATCGGTATCTACTTCAAGTATACACATAGCTACACAGGAAAGTATAGGAGAATCATCCAAAGCTACAGATCATATCAGTATAACCCTTGATGAAGACATCCAACCAATGCAAACAGACTGAAATACAAATAATAAATCTAATGTAACATAATACTTTCCCTTTATGGATTTTAAGTAACTAATGCACAAGCCAGGTACACCAAGTTTCCACCATTATATAATGAGTTATCAAATACCAGAACAATACAGAAAAATGACTACAAATACACCTCCCATTGTGCACTAGATATATTTACTAGTACTATAGAAACAATAGCAGTCGTGATGAATTGTATTTACTTTTGAAGTACTTGTTTCATGCAGCCGATCACATAGTGTATTCACCTGGGTTTTTACACTACTAACTACTACCCTAATATATCCATACTTAAAAAACTTGTACTTTGTGTACTGACAGTTTTTAGGCTAAAACCAAATGTTAACTTAAATTGACCAATATTGCATATTGCCACCATGGTCTTATCTTTTCTATCTGCCTGGTAAAAAATTACAATTTATTTATATTAGGTATAGGTTTAAAGAACACAAAATGTGGAAATTCCATAGGAAATAGTTTAGATATAACTTTTATGTTATTGATTATAGCAAAGGTGTTTTGAGAAAGAGTAGGAGTGGTTTCTCTGTTTTTTGCTTTGAATTGTTATTGAATTCCTTTCTGAAATCTATTGTGCTCACAGCTCCTAAAGTCCAGATATTGAAAAAAAAAAAAACTTGTCCAGTCAGCTAAATTTATGTTGAATACTGAGTGTTTCTGGGAAACTATCCTTACATGAGATATGAAATCTCATTTAGACATTAAAAAAAAAGACATATTTGGCCATAGTCACTATGTTTTTGTTAAGAACCGATGATGAAAATGACATGCAATTATTGATGGCATAAAAGATTAAAACTCATATCAGTGATTTTAATAATATTATTATCTTTATTTCAGGCCATCTGCCCATACAAATGAAATTTGACTACAGCAAAGTATAAAACCCCGGTCAGAGATTATTACAAAAATGGAATCGATTGAACTGCATGAAACCCTCAGTCAGATTTCAACATTCCCCTTTTTTCCTTCTGTACATTATCAAAAGCAAACTTTATGAACTTATTATTACTTATAGTATTTTCTCTATAAATACAATATACAGAAAAATGATTTGATTACTTTGGGGTTTTAGTTTTAAGAAAAAATTATATACACAGTACATAGAATAGGTTTTTGTGTCTGTCTAGGTGTGTTTTTATTTATAGACAGTATAGCTAGATGAGTTGTTAGTCCAGGTGTATGTACAAATGATGAATGATTTAGAGGGACAGTAATCCAGCACTGTTTAAATCGGTGTGATGTATAGTTACATAGTCAATTTATGGTTTTGTTAATAACTGCAGACATTCTAGTAGTTCAGTACAATCCATAATTGTAAAAAGATAAACCATAGCCATAAAGATCCACATTTTAAACAAACCCATGTTATATAACCCAGTAATATGTGCTTCTATAGCCACATTTGACGTGTCTCCCAGAATCAGAAATATCACTGGGAGCCCAGGAACCTTGGTACAAACAAATTAAAAGAAACACACAAACACAATATGCATGGGTACCATTTTAAGCACATGAATATATGCATACCTTTATGTATATATGCTATACATGTATATACAGGCCTTTGTACTATGTTTCTGTATATACTCAAAAGTACCACTATGACAATATCTACAGAAACAGTTGATTGTTTTAATGGTATACAGATCTGTAGATACATGTACAGTCATGCATATAAAATGACATTGTTATTTGCTCATGCATATTTTGTTTGTGTATGTTTTCTTTATTTGGTTGGTTGGTTGGTTGGTTGGTTGTAACAAAGTTCCTGGGTTCTCTTGTGATAATAGTAGTGGAACGTCCACTGTGATTGTTCATTAACATAGTCTCTTTCTTGTACAAATGTCTCCTTTTGGTCTGTAAAATCATCAACTATCAAGTACAAACCAAATGTATGAAATAAAGATGCAAATAAACCCCTTACAGTAGTGACTTGTATCTACATGTTCGGATTCATGAGGGATGTAGTGTGAAAGATCCTGTTGTGAATCAGCTTATGTAACCACTCTCATTGGAGCATTTTACATAAGTAGAAACAGTGAATGGATATTTCAAGCAATGGAGGGTCTATGGTTAACAGAAGTGAACTTTGCCTGCATGTTGTTGGTAATATTAACATTAACGTTAGAGGTGTTAATTGCCAGTATTATTACTTCGCCTGTAAGATATGCTGTGACAGAGTGCCCCCCACACACCAGTCAGTTCAGTTCAGTTCAGTTCAGGGATAAGGTACCCAAGATGGATAATAGAAATCCCTTTTGTTCAAGAATAATACCATGGATAATACTAAGGCAGAGCAGATTTTTGAAAACGTTGACTGATGTTGCATTCACCACATGTGATGGTAGACTGTTCCATTTGTCTATGATCCTGGGAGTGAAGAAACATTTCCCTGTATTTAGTCTGACGAATGGCTTTGCAAGCTTTAAGTTATGACCTCGTGTAGACGTTGATGACATTTGAAATGAGACATTGCAGGAATCCAGACCATTTAGAAACTTGTATGTCTGGATCATATATCACCGCGAGTCCTTCTTTGCTCTAGTGTTGTTAAACCAAAATGATGAAGTCTCTGGTTATATGGCAATTTTCTTAGCTTCGGAACAAGTCGGGTCGCCCGTCGTTGTACCTTTTCCAATGTGGCAATATCTTTTTGTAGCCATGGTGACCATGCATGTATACAGTATTCTAGTCTAGGTCTCACTAATTGCTTGTACAGGTGATGTCTTTTGATTTGTGTGTTATAGTTCTTTTGATAATTCCCAACATGTTGTTTGCTTTTTTCGCTGACTGGATGCAAGGAGTAGAAGGTTTCAGATTTGAGTGGAGTATTACACCAAGATCGTTCTCTTCTTCAGTATGTTGTTGTGGTATGCTGTTCATCTGATAGACGTTTGATGGGTTATTTGTCCCAATATGCATTGATTTACATTTCTTGATATTAAAACTCATTTGCCAATCTTGTGACCACTTGTACAATTTGTCCAAATCTGTTTGTAATGTGTTGGTGTCATTTCCATCATAAACTGGGCGATATAGTTTGGTGTTATCAGCAAATTTCTTAACTTTAGACAGCATTCCACAATCAATATCATTTATATATATCAGGAATAGCACGGGACCAAGCACAGACCCTTGAGGTACTCTACTGGTGACCGGTTTCCACGTTGATGATGAACCATTTATTACTACCCGTTGCTGACGATTGGATAACCATGCATGCCTGGACCCAGCGAAGAACTGAACCCGTTATTCCATGCTTTTCCATTTTGTTTATAAGTCTGACATGAGGAACTTTATCAAATGCTTTTGCAAAGTCTAGGTAGATAACGTCCACGGGAACTCCATCGTCGGTATACATGGGGTTATATCATCTATGAACTCAAGCAGATTAGTAAGGCATGATTTCCCATGTCGAAAGCCATGTTGTGATCCTTGAATTATATCAAATTTATCTAAATGGTGTACAATATTGTCTCTGATGACAGATTCGAGAAGTTTACCACAAACTGCTGTAAGACTGATTGGTCTATAGCTGCCAGGTTAAGACTTGCTGCCCTTTTTAAAGACTGGGGTAACATTGGCTTTCCTCCAATCATCAGGAACGTTGCTAGACTTGAGAGATTCTATAAAAATTAGAGTCAATGGTTTAGCTAGTTGTTTTGCAGCTGTACGTAGAATTTTGGGGGATAATCTGTCAGGGCCGGCAGCTTTAGCTGGTGACAGTTGCGATAGTTTTTTTGTAGACCATTTCCTCAGTAATGTTTATGGAGTGTAGTTTATCTAGCTCTGGACCATTAAAGAAGGATACTGGTTTGGGAATTTGTGACACGTCCTCAACAGTAAAAACTGACACAAAGAACTCGTTTAATGCATCAGCAATTTCTTGATTTGATTATAGTTTAGAGCCATGTATGCCAGTCAATCCCTGTCATAAAGCAGGCCGGTGAGGGCAGAGTGTTTCTTGTGTTTATTTATTTCACCTTTGCAGCGGTACAAAAAAGAGCTATAAAATCGGATGAAATATACAGACACCAAATACACATGACAATACAGAATCAAACAAAATCAACACGACACGACGTATATTTGACAGTATCATACACGGCTTTTGGAATTTCAATCCTAACTTAAAAGTTTTTAAAAAGACGAACAAATCAAAGATGGGTTTATCAAAAAAAATGTAAACACATACACAGATTAAATGATTGCATTTTGTATCAAACAGAACTTCGTTCAGAAGCTTCGCAGCAAAATCACGTATTGTTATGTTAATTGGAAACGAAAGCATTTCACACTTTTGAATTTAAAATTCTAATAGGTCCATTTCGCTTGTTTTCTTTGTCTTTATTGTGTTTTTGGTCAATGACTTGTTAGATAACATTCAGGCATATGCTACAATACATACACACAGTGTGGGCGTCCATTGCTTCCATCACCCTTGAGAAGACTGGTACTTTTACAGTAGACTTAATTTCTCTATAGATTTTTACAGCATGGCTAAACTCGGTAAACTTAAATCAAAGCTGGCTGCTTTATCAGAACAAATAGATCAGGCGGACGAGCGAGAACAGGATGCCAAGATCAACCTGAGAGAAGCGATAAGCAGAACTGAAAAAGTAAGTTGTCGATTTTTTTAGCACAACTGACCTGGCTGAGTAATTATTTTTATAGTGGTCTGAGATGTGACTGACTTTAAAGTCAACAAACGGAGTGCTAGTAAAGGCCTGGGTTTATTTAGCCTGTGTTGGGATCTAATTGGCTGTTCTGGAGCTCACAGCTGACAATCCCAGGACCGAGGTCAACATCTCCACTCCACCTGGTTATCCCCAATATCTTACCACGCTGTTCCCCTTTACTACTATACTGTGAGACCCTCTTCTCCTCACACCACAACTAACAGTTGGTGGCAATGGTGCGATGTGGTAGCAGTAGGATTTGAACTGGTGGCAGTGGTGGGATCATGCAAAAATCACAAAATAATGTAAAGTTAGAAAATAAGTCACTGTAAAATGTGACTCTCCCCCTAATTTTCATTTCTAGTGTGAAATGCTTTCGTTTCCAATTAACATAAAATACGTGATTTTGCTGCTAAGCTTCTGAACGAAGTTCGGTTTGATACAAAATGCAATCATTTAATCTGTGTATGTGTATACATTTTTTTGGTAAACCCATCTTTGATTTGTTCGTCTTTTTAAAAACTTTTAAGTTAGGATTGAAATTCCAAGAGCCGTGTATAATAATGTCAAATATACGTCGTGTCGTGTTGATTTTGAGGAATCCCAAAGATACAAATTCGTAGTCATTTTCTACATACCCCAAAATGAACATAGAGGTAGATAAGCTCAATACAGGCGTGGATACATTCTCGTCTGGGTTGTCGCGTAGAAGCGCCTCCAGTGGTGAGAGTTTGGGTAACCGAGACTACATACTATGGTGTGGTACGAATTATTGGTAATCTTGTAGTGAGAAACAAACAAACAATGGAGGTGGTGTTTTTGGAGGAGGGGGGCATTTTGGAAAACACCACTTGAAGTGGGGGGGGGGGGTACATTGGAAAATAACAAGATAATTTTTATTTATGCTCCATGAAATGACTCCTGAACAACTGTAATTTGTAAAAAAAAAAAAAAAAATCTACTGTGGAGGGGGATACGTGAACATAAATAGAAATGGGTTAACATTTCATGTTGATACCTGTGGAGGTACATGTAGTACTTGACGGATGTACATTTTGTGTGGAGATAGTAACGGATATACTTTGCGTGTTGATACCCGTGGAGGTAGTAACGGATATACCTTGCGTGTTGATACCGGTGGGGGTAGTAACTGATGTTCCATGTTGATACCGGTGGAGGTATAGTACTTAACGGATGTACATTTTGTGTGGAGGTAGTAACTGATGTTTATTCCATGTTGATACCGGTGGAGGTAGTAACGGATGTACATTTCGTGTTGATACCGGTGGGGGTAGTAACGAATGTACATTTCGTGTTGATACCCATGGAGGTAGTAACGGATGTACATTTCGTGTTGATACCGGTGGAGGTAGTATCGTGTTGATACCCGTGGAGGTAGTAACGAATGTACATTTCGTGTTGATACCGGTGGAGGTAGTATCGTGTTGATACCCGTGGAGGTAGTAACGAATGTACGTTTCGTGTTGATACCGGTGGAGGTAGTAACGGATGTACATTTCTTGTTGATACCCGTGGGGGTAGTAACGAATGTACATTTCGTGTTGATACCCGTGGGGGTAGTAACGAATGTGCATTTCTTGTTGATACCCGTGAAGGTAGTAACGAATGTACATTTCTTGTTGATACCCGTGGGGGTAGTAATGGATGTACATTTCGACGTGTTGATACCGGTGGAGGTAGTAACGGATGTACATTTCGTGTTGATACCCGTGAAGGTAGTAACGAATGTACATTTCTTGTTGATACCCGCGAAGGTAGTAACGAGTGTACATTTCTTGTTGATACCCGTGGAGGTAGTAACGAATGTACATTTCGCGTTGATACCCGTGGAGGTAGTAACGGGTGTACATTTCGTGTTGATACCGGTGGGGGTAGTAACGAATGTACATTTCGTGTTGATACCCGTGGAGGTAGTAACGGATGTACATTTCGTGTTGATACCGGTGGGGGTAGTAACGAATGTACATTTCGTGTTGATACCCGTGGAGGTAGTAACGGATGTACATTTCTTGTTGATACCCGTGAAGTTAGTAACGAATGTACATTTCTTGTTGATACCCGTGGGGGTAGTAATGGATGTACATTTCGTGTTGATACCGGTGGAGGTAGTAACGAATGTACATTTCTTGTTGATACCCGTGAAGGTAGTAACGGGTGTAGTTTTCGTGTTGATACCGGTGGGGGTAGTAACGAATGTACATTTCGTGTTGATACCCGTGGGGGTAGTAACGAATGTACATTTCTTGTTGATACCCGTGGGGGTAGTAACGAATGTACATTTCGTGTTGATACCCGTGGAGGTAGTAACGAATGTACATTTCGTGTTGATACCCGTGGGGGTAGTAACGAATGTACATTTCTTGTTGATACCCGTGGGGCCGGGGTAGTAATGGATGTACATTTCGTGTTGATACCCATGGAGGTAGTAACGGATGTACATTTCGTGTTGATACCGGTGGAGGTAGTAACGAATGTACATTTCGTGTTGATACCCATGGAGGTAGTATCGGATGTTTATTTCATTTTGACACCTGTGGAGGTAGTAGTATTGGGCATTGGGCTGTAGGTGTAATATATTGTTGAATATGCAGTAGATTTGTTTTGTCAAATAAATATCCAAAATAAATACCTAACTCTCACTAGTACTCATATGGCCACTTGATCACATGGTTTACATACGATGGCGCCAAACTAATATAACACAGCAGGACACTCGAAACTGTACAAACAGAAAACTTGACCCAAACGTCAAACTATGAAATATATAAAGAATAAAAAAAATCATAACGTTTTAGTTTTATAGCGCCAGTGCCAACATTTAAACATGCGATCAAAGACTCATATAAAAAATATACAATGTCATGACTCTAGCTAAAATTTAAAAAAAAACAGAGTAAAACAATACCTCTATAAAATCATGGATGTGGCGCTTGTTTTCATTTTAACACCCACAGAAACAAACACACATCCACATTGCTGTCACCTGCTACTTAAATGTCTAGAATGAAATTTTCATCATTACAGCTAAGCCGTAAGACATTTCACAAATGTACATGGTATAGGAACAGACCATACCAGCGGTTTAATTTGGTTCAGCGCGTCACAAATCAAGAGCCAAAAAAATTCTAGCGCCCCCCCCCCCCCCCAACATTGCAATTTCCAAGACCCCTGTCTTGAAATTTGTCCATCCACCTCATTTGCTCTCCCCCAACCCTTCGCGAATTCTGCTCGGACTCTGGTTAACATATGATATTTGACAGTTTATCCCAATGTGATTTTGAAAAAAATTGTTACGGTAAAATTTTACTGTTACATTCTAGGCTGAAAGTGAACAGTCGTCAATCGAAAGACGGATAAAACTCCTCCAACTTGACCTACATGGTGTCAACCAAAGAATAGACAATATAGAGACGAAGCTTACAGAAGTCGGAGATACTGATTCTAGTATCGAAACGTTAGTAATTACATTGTTTCTTTTGATGTTCTCTTTATTTACTCTCAATCAAATATACAGGTCAGTAAGTAATGCAGATTTTGTCAGCAAACGAGTTATTGATTTGGTAACAAGAAAATGAATATTTACTTTGTGACATTGTGTACATGTTACGTTGTATTTGTCGTCACATACCAAATAAGACCGACTATTGCAGTTATGATAGCATATCGATAGTTTCTGATAGAATTCTGACTACTGCATTTTGCGTCTTTCAGCAAGAGACGACAACTTGAAGAATCTGAAACTGCAGGTGATGAAAGGGTGAGTTAACACAAACAGTCTATGTCACAATTTTCCATAACAGTATATATCTGCATCGCTAGTATTGCTTTATTGTTACTTTTTTGATCTTCGCACTCAGCTGACAGACCAAGTAACTACACTCGAATCACTCTCACATCTTACGTCGTATGTACCGACTCAACTTCTGTACCGGGATCACTACTTGAACTTTAGGGATTTAGTCCAGACCGCACACAGTTTATGTTCAAGCCGAAAGTCTACACGAGAACCATGGCAAGCACTTCGCATATGCCCCGTTCATTGACTCCCCCGAAGGTGAAGTGCCTGCCTGCTAGTTCCAAGTGTGTCTTTAAGGTCATTAAAGTCTAAATTTACATAACGCATGTGTATGGCCAAATAATTAATGCAAACCATATCATTAAAGTCTTCAAGAGGTGTTACCATGCCCTAAAGACTATTCTCAAAACATTGATAAATGATCACTATGAATCCTAGTTATTTATGAAATGCAGACTGTCTTGTCATGTACTCGAGTGCGCTTGGAATCTTGTGGTCTGAATCCGATATCCTTGAGAGAGTCTGTTGACCTTTCAGTCAAAGTGGGACATGCGATGGAGTTAAAATATTGATACTAAAATAATGAATATGTCATCTGTGACATTATTACGGTCTTATCTTTTCCCCTGTCTTTTCTTCTCGATTCCTCTCCGGTCTTCACCTCAATTTTCTTCCCTTCTTCTTCTGACTTGACTTGACTTGTCTTGTCTTGTCCTCCCCTCTCCTCTCTTCCTCTCCCATCTCCCTATCTTTTTGATAGCAGACTACTTTACGAAGTACAGTTTTTTCATTGTCATATTTTTGGAATTTTTCACATTATTGTTTTCTAGTTGGCAGAGCTCGAAGAACATGTGAAGGAAGCCAAGCGGCATCTGGACGAGACACAAACGAAGTTGACAGAAGTATGATAAATAAGATACCACATTCTATTTTATTTTATGTAAAAATGAACGTTTATGATAGAATGTGCCTCGGGAACGAAATCGAATGTCAATGAAAATCGAAGTTCTTAAATCTCTCTACTATAAAAGCTAGCTTTTAGCGCTTCTGGTCCTTTAAACATTATATTTAAAAAAAGAGCTTCTTGTCTCATTTAAAAAGAAAATCGTCAATCATTTATTCTCCCATAATGTTAACACTGTATTCGGTGGCCATATTGTATTCGGCAGCCATATTGGATTCTAAAATGGCTTCATTTGATAACATTTGAAATATGTATGTTGACCTTTTGATTTCTGTTCTTGATTTTCACTGAGAAATAATTTTCTTGAACAAAGTTACAGCAAAAACGTCAACAGTTTATTTTCGAGGCACATTTCACATTGAACTTCATTGTCTACACTTGGCAGCAAACTCGTTCTGAAACAAAATGTAATAATATAGAACAACTGCTAAATAGCAAGGACGTTTTAATCATAGGCATACTGTATTTAAACATAGTCATTGTTTAATGTGAACTCAAATACACCATTCCTATATTTTGTAAATGCTAAGATTAGTAGCGTCTAGCCAACTAGGCAACTATAGTTGACCATCATCAGCTATGTTCTGTTTGTCATAATGATAACAATTAGAACAAATTTGAATTGAATTACACGAAATTGTTACTTACTACATAGTAGGCCTAGATGTCTACTACATAGTAGGCCTAGATGTCCACTACATAGTAGGCCTAGATGTTTACTACATAGTAGGCCTAGGTGTCTACTACATGGTAGGCCTAGATGTTTACTACATAGTAGGCCTAGGTGTTTACTACATGGTAGGCCTAGATGTCTACTACATAGTAGGCCTAGGTGTTCACTACATGGTAGGGCTAGATGTCTACTACATAGTAGGCCTAGATGTCTACTACATAGTAGGCCTAGATGTCTACTACATAGTAGGCCTAGGTGTTTACTACATAGTAGGCCTAGGTGTCTACTACATAGTAGGCCTAGGTGTCTACTACATAGTAGGACTAGATGTCTACTACATAGTAGGCCTAGATGTCTACTACATAGTAGGCCTAGATGTCTACTACATAGTAGGGCTAGGTGTTCACTACATAGTAGGCCTAGGTGTCTACTACATAGTAGGCCTAGGTGTCTACTACATAGTAGGGCTAGGTGTGCACTACATGGTAGGCCTAGATGTCTACTACATAGTAGGCCTAGATGTCTACTACATGGTAGGCCTAGATGTCTACTACATCGTAGGCCTAGGTGTCCACTACATAGTAGGCCTAGATGTCTACTACATAGTAGGACTAGATGTCTACTACATAGTAGGCCTAGATGTCTACTACATAGTAGGCCTAGATGTCTACTACATAGTAGGGCTAGGTGTTCACTACATAGTAGGCCTAGGTGTCTACTACATAGTAGGCCTAGATGTCTACTACATGGTAGGCCTAGATGTCTACTACATCGTAGGCCTAGGTGTCCACTACATAGTAGGCCTAGGTGTCCACTACATAGTAGGCCTAGGTGTTTACTACATAGTAGGCCTAGATGTCTACTACATAGTAGGCCTAGGTGTCTACTACATAGTAGGGCTAGGTGTCTACTACATAGTAGGCCTAGGTGTTCACTACATAGTAGGCCTAGGTGTCTACTACATAGTAGGCCTAGGTGTCTACTACATAGTAGGGCTAGATGTCTACTACATAGTAGGCCTAGATGTCTACTACATAGTAGGCCTAGATGTCTACTACATAGAAGGCCTAGATGTCTACTACATGGTAGGCCTAGATGTCTACTACATGGTAGGCCTAGATGTCTACTACATAGTAGGCCTAGGTGTCCACTACATAGTAGGCCTAGATGTCTACTACATAGTAGGCCTAGATGTCTACTACATAGTAGGCCTAGATGTCTACTACATGGTAGGCCTAGATGTTTACTACATAGTAGGCCTAGGTGGTCACTACATAGTGGGCTTAGATGTTTACTACATAGTAGGTCTAGGTGTGCCATGGTTATTTACATGTCAAGTAGCATGTCTTGTTTCCTGTCAGTGCTTTTAACAGTACAATATCATCCTCTACAGGCTGAACGTAAACATGTCGTCGTTAAACGTGACCTTGAGCGAACGAACTTCAAGTTGGAAGCAAAAGAAGGGTATGTTGATCATGCACTTTATTTTTTTAGGATGGGGATAGAGTTGGATGGGTTGACCGCTATGCAACCCTGATGATGCAACCCATAATATTCAAGTAAAACGTTTGGGTGATTTGACAAAATCATTCACAGCATCCATATCAGGTGTAAAACTATATTGTTTCATTAACTGTAATCATCAGCCCAGTATTAACGTGATCAATCTGTAAGCAATGCAGTGCAAAGTAAGTAAATAGTCAATGACTGGAGTGTACACAATCTTTTCAGTGTAAAGTAAGTAAACAGCCATTGACTAGAGTGTAAACAATGCTAGCAGTGCAAAGTAAGTAAATAGCCATTGAGTGTGAACAATGTTAGCAGTGCAAAGTAAGTAAATAGTCATTGACTAGAGTGTAAAGACTGTTAGCAGTACAAAGTGAAGTAAATAGTCATTGACTAGAGTGTAAACAATGTTAGCAGTGCAAAGTGAAGTAAATAGTCATTGACTAGAGTGTAAACAATGTTAGCAGTGCAAAGTAAATAAATAGTCATTGACTAGAGTGTAAATAATGTTAGCAGTGCAAAGTAAGTAAATAGCCATTGACTAGAGTGTAAACAATGTTAGCAGTACAAAGTAAATAAATAGTCATTGACTAGAGTGTAAACAATGTTAGCAGTACAAAGTAAATAAATAGTCATTGACTAGAGTGTAAACAATGTTAGCAGTACAAAGTGAAGTAAATAGTCATTGACTAGAGTGTAAACAATGTTAGCAGTGCAAAGTAAATAAATAGTCATCGACTAGAGTGTAAACAATGTTAGCAGTGCAAAGTAAGTAAATAGCCATTGACTCGAGTGTAAACAATGTTAGCAGTGCAAAGTAAGTAAATAGTCATTGACTAGAGTGTAAACAATGTCAGCAGTGCAAAGTAAGTAAATAGTCATTGACTAGAGTGTAAACAATGTTAGCAGTACAAAGTAAGTATATAGTCATTGACTAGAGTGTAAACAATGTTAGCAGTGCAAAGTAAGTAAATAGTCATTGACTAGAGTGTAAACAATGTTAGCAGTACAAAGTAAGTAAATAGTGATTGACTACAATGTAAACAATGTTAGCAGTGCAAAGTAAGTAAATAGTCATTGACTAGAGTGTAAACAATGTTAGCAGTACAAAGTAAGTATATAGTCATTGACTAGAGTGTAGACAATGTTAGCAGTACAAAGTAAGTAAATAGTCATTGACTAGAGTGTAAACATACATGTAGATGCCATAAAACTTTGCCTGATCTAATTGGGATCTATATTATAATATCAGTTGTGAGTTGTCATCAGTCTGATAGCAGAAAGACTAGCTGTTTACAATTTAACTAGTTAGAAAGGCTAGATACTGGGGTTATGGTTAAAACAATTGAAAGAGTATACTTTCACATTTCAATGCTATTATATATGAGTTTGTCAAATAGAGAATGTGCTTTACTTCAGTATTACGGGTTGTGTAACTGTATGGTTGTCATGTGACAAATGAAACGAGGGTACATTTGTCACATGCCCGTGGTGAAAACAAGTGTATGCCATACCATTGTCATTACCCTGGTGAAATAACAGTATAGTTGTTATGTGACTGGTGAAATAAAAGTATGGTTGTTATGTGACTATGGTGAAATAACAGTATGGTTGTTATGTGACTATGGTGAAATAACAGTATGGTTCTTATGTGACTATGGTGAAATAACAGTATAGTTGTTATGTGACTATGGTGAAATAACAGTATGGTTCTTATGTGACTATGGTGAAATAACAGTATAGTTGTTATGTGGCTATGGTGAAATAACAGCATAGTTGTTATATGGTTATGGTAAAATAACAGTATGGTTGTTATATGAATGTGGTGAAATAACAGTATGGTTGCTGTGTGACTGGTGAAATAACAGTATGTGAATATGATGAAATAACAGTATCTTTGTCATGTGACTCTGGTAACATCATATTTTGATTACCCCTGCAGTCGTGTCGAAATCCTTACGGAATCAATTGATGCACGTACTGAAAGTCTTAAATCTCTTGAAGATAGAGAGGCGGAAGCCTCTGATGCAGAACAGTTAACTGAAGAGAAAATTGCGTTTCTGGAAAGTCAAGTCCGAGAGGTAGCTTCTACAATAAGATTTTTTAAAGTTTTCTTTAAATGCTGTTGGACAAATGTTCCAGAAACCATGTGTATAGCACTATCTGTTAACCAACCGGATAACAACATATTAAATATCAATGTAACAATTAATTATTTAATTTTAACTTGGACGAAAACTTTATCTTTATATCAGAAACTTTACCAAGAAATTAAAATTTTAGAAAACGTCTTTATGTGACTCTCTATGCAATATATAGAATTGTTTTCCAACGTTTTAAACATATTTTTGAATGTTTATTTTGACATGTTGATATTTTCTAATTGTATTTTGGTAAACTTATTAACATGATAATATATGTATATCAATACATATATTATTATTTCTTACAGGCTGAAGTGCGTTCTGAAGCTGCCGATAGATTAAGAGGATCATTAGAGAGACAGGAAGTTGATATAAATGGTAATATTTCATTTCTTATCATATTCTTAAGAAAGAAATCAATATTCATGATAATGACCCATAATCGTATCATTTAAAAGGTGTGTATATTCATGCACTATGTTCCATCCTTCATCCCCAAGAATATTTGGCACTAGTGAAATTGGAATAATACATGTATAAATTGAACGTTATATTTAGGACACAACTTGAAGAAACTTAAATTCTATTTCTCAATGCTTTGATGTCTTTGCTTCGATTCTTTTCTTTGAAAACAACAGTAAAAATGTGCTTTCCTTCTTTTGTTACATTGTAAAGCTGAAATTAATAATTGGCGAGTGAAACGAGAAGAAATTGAGAAAGAGATGTCTGCAATGGATGATGTTGTCGACGATGACGACTGTTGAGATGAGAAGAACAAATACCACCACCACCAAGATAGGTCATGATGATTGACAATTTGTCAGACGACATTGAATGGAGTTATAAACACTGTAATTGGTTGTAGACACAATGTAAAGTTGTCGACATAATACCAAGTAATAGAATATACAGTAACATTTATTGACACCATATTGGCTTTAGATAAAGTATAAAGGTATAGATATGCTAGCAGGTATTATAGATAACAACTTATAGCACCATAACCGTGGTAAATATACAAACATACCACAGACTTTACAGAAAACGAGTCTAGTCCTATTCATTTATTTGGGTTAATTTAGTTTACATGGTGACAATGTCGACAACTTTTCAGCAGGGAATCCAGTCATACATAGAAAAACTATTCTGTATTTTAGACAATATCAGGTACAAAAAAAATTCATTAAGTTCAAGTAATAGATAGATGGGAAGGAATTATTTTGTTTACATGTATTTGTTATAGATAGCTGTAAAACCCTACAAAGAACCAACCAGCTGTAAAGAAATAGATAAAGTTGTCAAACAATTCCTTATTGTTGTAATAGAAAACAGGATTAGATGTTGTTATAACTTATTGGTGTAACAATAAACATGACTAGAAGTTGTTACATTACTAACATAATGTAGATTTATTATGGAATGATCATTTTTGAGTACGACTAATTTGTCTGGTTGTTTGTTACAGATAGTAAAAGTTGTATGTTTATAATTTGCATATTTCATTTTTTTTGAAAATATGCAAATTATAAACGTACAACTTTTACTTTCCTTCCGGGGTATAATCGATTATCATTTGGTGAGTCTTTGTGTATATTTCAACTGTGTAACATGCTAAGAATTCGGAATGTAATTTCTTTCTTCTGTTAATTAATAAAATCGACATTAGGGGTCTTTGTTTGTTTTATGTCCATATCTGATGGTTAGAAGTGATAAAACCGCACAAAAAAGTTCACTTTAACTGAAATATTAATTAAAAAGTCACTAGTTATTTCATAATTTAACATCACAAAAAAGTCCCTCACCTATATTGTCCTAGCAGTGATACACTGTTGCAACACCGGTCTTAGCATACATGAATATGTATTAGATGAACACTGCATATTCATGACTTTTTCTAGTGGTGATAAGCATTTAGAATTCATGAATATACAAAGTCATGACCAGGATAGGAAATAACAGATCTCTCATTTCTTATCATCAGTCAGATGTTCTATCGGAAAAACTGTTTTGCACCAATTTATATATTTATATGTCGTCAACTTGAAGCTTTATTTATTCATAACAACAGACAATAGTACTAGCCCAATTAATTTTTCACCATCCTTTCTTGAACTCGATGGGCGCCACCAACGGTAAAACAGTTAGGATAAAAAACGTTGATAGCTGAATAATTATTCTCAGTCACAAAAAGTAGGAAAGGCAGCTGTTTTTATGTCTCATATGTCAATCACACTGTCACACAGTTGTGGGGAAAAAAGGTTATTCCACGCTCGTAAGAATATTTGTCATCAAGGTGACACTAAAAAGTGGGGAGTGAATGCACAAGAAAGGCGTGCAAATTACAGTGATATATTTTTAAAAAAATAGCCATAGACGCTTCTCTCTCTCTCTCTCTCTCTCTCTCTCTCTCTAACGTCTGTAGCTGTGACAAGGTGACATTGCCGTAATGTTCGCCAAATTCCAAATCAAATTATGTTAAAATAAATTTTAAAAATGCCCCGTGTGAGGATCGAACTCACGACCTTCAGATTATGAGACTGACGCGCTGCCTACTGCGCTAACGAGGCTTCTGAAAGTTTTTGTCTGAGACAATACATTGAACTATTTAGTTGGCTAAAATCGTTTTTATTTCTATTGTGTTGTCTTGTACATTTTATACGTTTTAAAAGCTTCATTTGTGTGTCTGCTTACTAATGGGAAAAGACCACATGCTGAATTTACACTGATAATAATATCATACTATGAAAGATTATATTCTTGTTTATACACTTGACAGACACATATTATTAGTGGGTGGGGCACTGGATGTCTCGTGGTCGATATCTGGATTTATGATATTTTCTCTAAATGTAGGACGTCGACCTAGTTCCCTCGACAGATATTAATCTAATAAAGACTGAAGTCGTGCTGATGGCAACAACATTTTTAGGGACGAAATGACTGAAACTGGCACAAGCTAAATATAAACCTTTTACTCGGGTGAAAATAATACAAAAAAAACTGGCGTACGAAACTATTGTAGTATAATATTAATGTCAATGCATGGCATCGGTATAGCTGCACATTTTGTTCTGGCATTGTTGGAACAATGTACTCCAAAGGAATTTCGTCGACATTTTTCAGACGACGCATAATAAATTACTTCATCAGATCATTTATAAAACATGTTCTATTACCAGGTTTGAGTTCAGTCAATAGCAAATGATGTAAACACTACAAATACCCTTTAAATATGCAGAAAAAATTACGTCAGAAAAAGTATAAATGCAACTTGTAAAATATTGATAAAATGATGGGATTGTCCATTATACATACAGCTGAGAACAACTGATAAAACCATTATCTGTGTATTCTGAAATCGTCATTCAGTAACACAGAAAAATTACCATTTAATACATCAACCATTTTTCAAAGAAAAATTCCACACGACATTGAATATTGAGGATCTACATCTTCTTGTAGCGTCAATCTGTCTCAAAAAATGGCCAACCTTGTCAGAGTTTTGATTCTGGTGGCTTTCATCATAGACTTGAAACTAACTGGGGCGCAACGTAAGTTACTTAATACACTATTGTGTTTTTTTATATTAGTTTACTCGACAAGCTTGTCCATATTTTGTTCAAAGTCTTATAACTATTGATAGATGCATACTTTTTCCTTAATTATCGACATCCTCTTTTATAAAAAAAAAAGTTTGCCATCCCACTTAAATGTTTTTATCTTTTATATATCGAACCAGAAAGTTCTCTTTCAAGAACTGTGGTTAACGTAAGATACTCGATTTTGACGCTAGATGTAATGTTTGTCCTTGAACTCCTATATCAACCTACGAATAAATATTAATTCGTGGTGCTAGTTACATAAATATCAAGAAAGAAATAGTTATATTTGAATACGTTAGAGTTTCCAAAACATATTAACTTTAATTTATATTTATTGGTCAGCCGCCGAGGAATACTACCAACAAGCCCAAGCCAGTCTCGAGAGAGCGCTGGAACTTGAAAACTTGAACTTGAATGTGGCCAACAACGTCATCCTGTTCATTGGCGATGGAATGGGCATTGCCACTCTGACGTCAGCCCGGATAAGGAAAGGTCAAGACCAAGGTCAAACTGGGGAAGAGACTGTATTATTTTTCGAAGATTTTCCACATGTCGGATTATCAAAAGTGAGTATGGAAATATAATGTAAATAGATAATATAAGATTAGACCCCTAAGGCCTACAGTCTTGGTCCAGTTACCCGACCCCACCTAGTTGTTCACGGCGACCCTAAACTTATTGTTTTCACGCATTCGAGAAAAAAGAATAGAATTGCGAAAATTGTGAAGTCTCGCATGAAATTATAGTGGATGCGGAAACTGACAATAACTTAAAAAGACAATATGAAATTGTTCTTCCAATCTGCAATGGCTGTACATCTGATAGGAAGAAACCAATAACACAGAGACCATATGGAAAACAACGAAAATCGTAACTACCTGGACTAGACACTCATATATGAAAACAATATATACTAAAACAATCTACCTACTCCACCTATTCTAAAATTGAGCGTAATCGGAACCACACAATTTTTTGTTGTTAGCCTAACCTTACTGCCAATATTTCAAGTAAATTTATATACATTTAACACTTGTGTTAAACTGTCGTAGTTGGTGGCTGATGACTGGTCGTTATCACATGCTTTTAGCCAGGAATACAACAGAATATTGATAACTCACAATCACGGTTGTTACAAGGAGATTCCAAATATTTTCAGGATGAAATTATCTGAACTATAACACCAGCCACTAGTTTAGAGAAAATGTATATTTGATGAAGTTCTAACGACAGATGTGTTTTATTTTAGACATATAACACTGATACCCAAGTCCCCGACTCTGCTGGAACAGCGACTGCTTTTTTGGCCGGCGTCAAAACCAAGAGGAGATTGATAGGATTGGACGCACAGGCAATACCTTCTGACTGCGAGTCAGGTTTTGGAACAGAAGTTCCGTCCATATTAGAAATTGCCCAGCAACATGGTTGGTTTTACTCAAAGTTGTCTATTGTCTATTTTGTATTTATATGTACATGTATACCTGCCTGTCTGCCTTCCCGTGTTTTAAAACTTTCCTTAGATACTACAAAATCGTTTACTTGTAGGAAAATCGGTCGGAGTTGTCACCACAACAAGAGTAACACATGCAACACCAGCTGCAGCATATGCTCACAGTGTTCACCGAGACTGGGAAGCCGACTCTGACATTCCTGTGGAAGAGCAGGGAAAGGGTTGCAAAGACATTGCCTTGCAGATGGTAGAAAATACTGGTATACAGGTAAACATAACGTATCACTGTGGTTGATGTATGTTAAGTATGTGCTATGGAATTGTACGATGAAATAAGACTACTAATAGTACTAAAGAGTAACCATCCGTCGTGACGGAATGTAAATCCTCAAATATAATACTGTGGTCTTTGACACAGAAATACGCAAACATACTGACAAGTAAAAACATACATACATACATACATACATACATACATACATACATACATACATACATACATACATACATACATACATACATACATACATACATACATACATACATACATATAATACATATAATACATACCCTGGTTATTAATCGAAAATCAGTTCACCAACTTGTGTTTTTAACATAAAGTTATTGTGATATAATATTTCAACAAGACCGCTGGATTTTCATCTGAAGATATGTTATATTTAGGTCGTTCTAGGTGGAGGTAGGCAGAAATTTATGACAGATGATGAACGAGACCCAGAGGGTGGTCTCTTTTCATTTGGTCACCGTGAAGATGGTCGCGATTTGATCCAAGAATGGCTTGATAGTAAAACTGGATCTACTGCTGAATACGTTTGGAACGAAGAGCAATTCGATGCTGTTGACCCCCTAACTACCGATTATCTTTTAGGTGTGTTCTTTTTCATAGTTTGGTGATATAGTTTCTCATATCTCAAGGTGCCAACTATTATATGAGGGAGCGATTATTTTTCATAGCCGGCAAAATCAAAACACAGAGCATCCCCTTATGCATTGCTAAAACAAAGGGTACACCCTTTTTTGCAGACCCATCCCTAGTCGCATTAACGCATCCCTTTAAGTAAACACGACGTGTTGGCACACGTGGTGAGATCTCATCGTAGAAATTACAACATAATATTAATGATTTAAAATGTTTAATATTGTCAGATAGAAGCAGCCCACCTAGACCGGACAAGAGACATGTCGTTTTCTTTCTAATACGACCCTATACCAACATAAGGAGGACCTATGTCTTGGTGCTCATTTAAAATTCCGGACCGCATTCGATGCGAAAAAAATACATTGAACTTGTGGTTGGTATAGGATCGTTAGATAGGAAAATACTCGACAATCTGTCGTCTAAAGACTATGACAGAACCCCATGGCCTCGCGAGCGAATAAACCGAATCACGAGTGAAAATAACTTCTGTACTCCCTACCGTCCATTGCGAGGCCATGGGGTTCTGTTATTATTACATATGTACACCAAAAACGCAATAAAATGCAGGTGGGGAAGGGCGAACAACATATTCGCATGAATATGTATCAGGTCACCAGCTCATGTCATTCAGGTCAGGCAGAGGTCACAGACGTGAATTATGAGCGATGATTGGTTGTCAACAACAATAAGTATTGATATGCAAATTACGTGTTGACCTGCTCTCGCTAGCTAGCTAGCTCCGCTGTGATTCATTCACAAAACCGATCAGAAGAAATGCATACACGATTATTTTAGTAGTAGAAACAGATAAAATTCAACAGCGTGGTATTCTTAGTGTCCTATATAATAGTACTTCAGTAAAATCTTTCAAAATGTACAATATTATAAAAGTTAGTCTTCATCAGAATCGGAAAAGATTACGGATTGTCTGCAGCGTTTTATAATGTAAACACACTGACAAGAACTTTGACAGAGGTGTTTCCGCCGGAAACTTTCCGGCGACATGAAATGTGAAATTTGAAAGATCCACCGCTAATACGGATATTTTCAAAACATTCCGCATAACTGTGGGAAATGATTGACTGCGTTCTGGCTGGTTGATGGTCCTGAGGATTGTGTTGCACGATCTCCCATCGGCTGCATTTGTTGGGCGTTGTTGATGTGTACGAAGCATCGGTGGCCGTAGTCGCTGGGCGCGTGCCTCGGGTCAGCTTTATTTTGTTGTTGATCATAATAAAATTCACTCTCAGAAAGTTCAAAATAATTCAAATTAAACAAATCGTTATGTTCAGAATCCACCGAAATATCTTCCATTTGTAAAGTAGTGGTCGCCGGCAATATTTACAAACATAAAGTAGTTCGAAAGGTTGTTTACTCATTTGCATAATGAACAGTGAAAATACCTAACTAATTTGCATAGTTATTTGATAGGTAAGGCACTAATTTGCATAGTTATTTGATACCCCAGAACTTGCGATGGTCGAGAAAAATAGTGAAATACATTATGAACCAACAAAAAATTGTTCAAAAAGTGTGTAACAGGAAAGACACGTATGTGCATTTAAAAAAATGCATTTATTTGCTTATTTTCATCAGGAATTGGTTTTACTTTTGGATCTATTTTATCTCAATTTATCTCATTTGCATAGCAACCAGTGAAAATACCGGTTTTATTTTTGACTGTACACCAACGTACACAATGGTACATATGTAATAATACCCTGTACTACATAGATGTTTTAACAAGTATATACATGTATTTTGATACTATCGCAAGAAAGACAACATTCGAAAAAGTTGTATAGAATTACCCCCTCATTCTGTTGTGTAAACCTTTGTCTTTGCATTGTAGGGCTATTTGACTAGTCACGTGACATTTGTCTTTGTATTGTATGGCTATTTGACTACAGTCACGTGACCTTTGTATTTGCATTGTAGGGCTATTTGACTACAGTCACATGACCTTTGTCTTTGCATTGTAGGAGTATTTTACTACAGTCACGTGACCTCTGTCTTTGCATTGTAGGACTATTTGACTACAGTCACATGACCTTCGAGGACAATCGTGGAAGTGACGATGCTGGAGAACCTCACCTTGCCAATATGACAAAGAAAGCTATTGAAATGCTCTCCAAGAATCCAAACGGTTTCTTCCTACTTGTTGAAGGTTTGTTGTTTTTAACAATCTATCATAGTTTCGAGTTCACGTACTTGAAAGTGTTATGATCAAACACGAACTCTGACGAGGATTTTCACCACGACAAAATACACAGGAGATGATGAGTTGGAAATCTTGGGCCCGGCCCTCTCGTTACAGTCCTGGTCTACGTGTATGAGACTTGACACCGAAATGACACTATGACAACAGTTTTGATTTCGACCCTCACCTGACCAGATCTATTGACACCCCCTCCTCCGATAAAACTTGGAAAGGAATAAAGTAGACCTAATATCCCAAAGATTGAAAGCAAACTAATAGTAAAACCCATGACAGAAGTTCAGAAGATTGGGATCTCGTTCACTGTGTATTGAATCTGAACGTAGACCCTCCACGTGGAGGGTCTATGGTGAAACTGTATAATTCATTTTTCTCTACAGGGGGTCGTATAGACCACGCCCATCACGCAAACACAGCATACAGCGCCCTCTACGATACAATAGCCTTGGACTTGGCAGTGGAGACGGCCAAAACTATGACATCAGATAGTGATACACTTATTGTTGTTACTTCTGATCACAGTCACACAAACACAGTGAATGGTTATCCTACAAGAGGAAATTCCATATTAGGTAAGAAATTCCATATTAGGTAAGAATTTCCATATTAGGTAAGAAATTCCATATTAGGTAAGAAATTCCATATTAGGTAAGTTGAAACAAGTGATGAATATTCATCGTTCATTATTCTACTCTGCAAATTACAGTATTCTTCTGCAAATTATTAATACACGAAAATTGGGACTACAAATACCATCTGAACGTTTTAGATGACATTTAGTTCAGTGAATCGGCAATCCTTGAAGTTCTACACTAGCCTACTGTAAAATTTTGTCTCCCAGGGTACAAGAACACGAACATTTTTTACCGTAACATGATAGTTTTTTAAATCAAAGTTGATTACATCAAAGGTCGTATATAGGAAATTATGTTATGACCTAATCCCTAACATAATAGTTATCCTAATCCCTAACCCTTAAGCCAAGTCCCTAATACCAAACCTTAATCCAGACCCGTAAAATTAGGAACTATATCTTTTCTTCATAGCACTAATCTCAACCTTAACCCCCTGACCCGTACCCTTAAACTCTAATCCTGCAAAACCTTAAACGGTAGATTAGGGAACTACGTTCATGATATTGAAGCCTCTTTTTATCTTCTTTTAACCTTTAACCTTTAACCCTAATCATAACCCTAGACCACTATGGACATTTTCTGTAATCTGAGTGAAACATAGACCCAAAACCAACAAGTCCAGTTTAAATTGATTTAGAAAAAACACACAACACCAGCTTTTCAAACCGTTACTTTATTGCACGACACCTTGTAGGGGAAATATTTTTCGAGTTCATGTGGTTATAATGTGTGGCGTTCGATCAGTAAACATAGTTATGGAAACATGACAGTCGTGTTTATACTTTGATAAGTTGCTGGACACTAATGTTGCATTTATATGTGTTTTTGCATGAAAATGCTCTTACTCATACTTACCACAGCAAGCAAGTAGACGCACTGGGTTTTTTTCATGGGTTGTACCTGTCTTACTCAATTACCAAGTAAGATGTTTAAGTGTAACCCAGAATGTATGTATTGGTTTTTAACATTAGGGAAAGTTGATGCTGATATGGGATCAGATGGATTACCATTTACAACCATTACGTACGCTGATGGACCTGGAGGCATCACAGTCACACAAAGTTATCAAAATAACGGACATCGACCTAATATCACAGACACTAACACAGGTACGTCAAGTCACAATCCACCGCCCCAAGATGTCTTTATATAGATAGAGGGCGTAATTGCTAATATTACCCTTTGACAAACAGTGTATGTAGTGTTCTCAATTAATTTTATTTGTCATGTACCGAATGAAGCAGATATTGACTGGTTTTTAGAGCAAAATATGTACAGCGCATTGCATGTTATTGTTCACTGGCTCTGTTTGATATAATCACACAGAAACCAATACGAAACAGCACATGTTACACTTGAATATAGCAAGATGGATACACGTCAGTTTCTTGCTACATTGTGTCTACTTGAATAGAACTAAGGTACCATCATGTAGATATAAAATACGGTCATCAAAACATTGATTCACGTGTTTAGTCGCAGTACGTTGAAATGGTATATTTCATTCAGACTAAATATATCAAAAAATTGCAACCTTGCCATCTCAAAGTATAGAATGTGCAGTTTCTTGGTCTCTGCATGACCGTATCAAACAGAGCTAGCGAGTGAACACTAACGTGCAACGCGCTGTATACATTTACAAAAATGTCCTTCCATGTGTAAGTCAACATATTCAGCATTGCCAAGGAAAGTATTGTCATCTGTTCTCACGATCATACTGAACACTAAAATGCAAACAATATCTGCTTCTTTCGGTACATAGTAAGTGAAATCAATTAAAACCAATGTTGAAAAAAAAATAGTAATCCGGTGTACTTTGTATATAAATAACTATATAGCACATTGTTACAGGCGTCCTAATTAATGTTCATTCACAGAGCTTCCCATCTACGTGTCCCAGGCACTGGTAGGAAAGATTTCGGCTAGTCATGCTGGCGAAGATGTGGCCATATTCTCAGACGGTCCAATGGCTCACTTGATTCATGGAGTTCACGAGCAGTCTTATGTCTGTCATGTTATGGAATACGCTGCCTGTATCGGCAACTATTCTAATCGGTGTGCAACAAAAGAGAGAAAATAAAAAGGGGGAAATCCATCGATTTGTGAATTAACTTTGCACTTTTGAAATTCAGTCTTCATGGATTTCATTTTTTGAAAACCGTGATTTTAAGGAATGATAATTAATTGTCGACCCTTCATTGATTGAATAAATCTGAAAATTATATGAAATCATTGATGGAGTATGTAGTTCTTATTAATAACATAGCAATCTCCCTATGCAAGTCACGATAACGTACTGTCATATAACCATACTGCAGCAATATTCAGACGAATTATGTTTTTTTATATATTGTTTGTTGACAAGTACTTGTTGGTTTCCTCTGCTGCAAAGTTTTTGTTTTACTAAAAATAATCTACCCCCCCCCCAACTGTTCACGGTTCATCCACCTATGTACAATGGTCTGAAGATTTAAGATGCATCTGACACGTGAGAAATTGTAAAGTTTCGAATCACATTTTTCACACAAGATGAAGGTATTTAATTTGACCGTGTAGTGTTTATCATACTTGAAATACACAGTGAATATTGCCAATATGATGGACTCTTGTAATCCCCCTCCCTTCTGTCCGATCCTCTTATCTCCTCTCAGACTCTTCTCCTCTTCCTCTTCTTTTTACTAATTTTCTCTTGTGATAACGTCTAATTTCTCTTTCTCTTCATCCTTGCCCTCTAATACCCTTATTCTTTCCCCTCTCCAATTATCATTTCCCCTCCTCTCCCCCGCTTCTCTTCTCTTCTCTTCTCTTCTCTTCTCTTCTCTTCTCTTCTCTTCTCTTCTCTTCTCTTCTCTTCTCTTCTCTTCTCTTCTCTTCTCTTCTCTTCTCTTCTCTTCTCTTCTCTTCTCTTCTCTTCTCTTCTCTTCTCTTCTCTTCTCTTCTCTTCTCCCCTCCTCCCCACTCCACTCATCAAATCTTATTTCGAGAGAAAGATCATATACGCAGTAACGGGTCCATAAAACGATCAATATAAATGATAGGGAATGTACCAACTGTTACTCTGTCGATCAGTCTTCATACAAATGCGTATGAATGTTACGCAAACTCGCAACATGCACACACGCATACACGCACACACACTGGTAGGCAGGCAGACATCGAGACAGACACTGAGATATCCAGACATACATACATACATACATACATACATACATATACATGTACATACATACATACATACATACATACATACATACATACATACATGCATACATACATGTACATACATACATACATACATACATACATACAGACAGACAGACAGACAGACAGACAGGCAGACAGACAGACAGACAGACAGACAGATAGATAGATAGATAGATAGATAGATAGATAGATAGATAGATAGATAGATAGATAGATAGATAGATAGACAAAGCTATGGCCTAATCATTTCCTACACTACAACACTACTCAACATCCTTCATGGAACTAAGCGAGTAGGATCTGACTGACCTATGGAACGTAACAAAACAAGACAACAGTTTTCGTTTCGATTAAAGCAATTTTTTTTCATGACTTAGAGTTCATAGACAATCACAATAGTTTTGTGTATATTATTCATAGGATCTTAAATGTCCGTCGAATGTTCTTGTTATCTTCAACTACAGCATAAAACATCTTAATAGACCATTTACCATTCATGTCGATTGAGTTGTCCCTTCACCATGGCATCCATAGGAGACATTCTATTGGTTGCAACACAGTGCTCAGTGTATGGTCCAATGCAAGCTGCATACATCATCACGTGTGGGATGTAATGCTGTTCATGGAGACCATGTACTAAGTGGGCGTACGGACCTCCGGCATATATTGGGACGTCATCACCTCCATGGGTTTCTGAGCTTTTTGGTACCAGTGCTTGGTGCACGTAAGCAGCGTTTTCTGAAGTTAGGAAATATGATCCAATATAAATAGAGTTGAATTACAAGTGTTATAATGTACAAGCAATTCAAGGTGTTTAGCATTGAGTTTTTGTTGTATAATCGTTTGATCTATGAAGCTAATGAACATGTAACTATATTTCTATTGAGAAAGAAGCTTTGAACCAGGCTTCGATTAAAACTGACCTCAAATTATTTGTTGTTTTGTTTGTTGTTGGTTAAAGTTATTTGGCAAGATTTGAAAAGCAATTGAAACCCAGTCAATTCAGCTACGTAAATGAAGACTTGCAGCTGGTAGAAAAAACATTATTATTAGGGAGCAAGCAGAATTTGCAAAACCCACATCTATTTTAAATAAATATCTTACGTACGGACACTGAAGTCAATTGCCACAGCTTTCTTTAATGTAGTGTACCATGTAACTGCTCATCTCCAGAATACGTGAAGTCTGTCTGTCTGTCTGTCTGTCTGTCTGTCTGTCTGTCTGTCTGTCTGTATACATGTAGTTATTCAGTCATTTACCTGTGTCGACGTCTGTGATATTTGGTCTTGTTCCAACTTCGGCATAACTATCATATACTTCGGTACCGCCTGGACCATTTGCATATAAAATAGTCGTGTATGGTAGGTCATCGTTTCCGACGTCTGTGTCTACCTTCCCTGTAATAATCGTTAAAATATCACCTTTGTACCTCGAATTTGTCGAAAACGGACCACTTTAAATTAGTCAGGAAAATGCATAGTAATCGCCTGGATAAATATTACCCACTAATTCACACATATTTGGTAGTCCGATATGACATTTGTCGAAATTGTGTTACTGAACATCGCCATTGAAGTGTAAAATATTATGGTGACGTACAGCCTGCGAAAAAACACTAGTGCGTTTGCTTGAATTGAGTTAGTCAAAAAAAGACTTCATGCAAAGACAAAATTAGGTAAAAGCAAAAATACAACTGATACGAAAACAACAGTGGGTGCCTCTGATATAGGTTCACATGATAAAAGGGTGGAAGTTATTAAGTAGTTAACAGCAACAGTTATAGTAAGTAGAGTTCTAACAGTAAACAGAGTGATGGGATCTGGGGCTCATTTGGTGTTTATACTTTGATAAGTTACCAATACTAATTATATTGTATATCTTTGCATGGCACTTGTCTCATTCCCTAAACAAATGCACTTGTATTTTATGGTGGGTTGTAATAACTTTCTAATTAGGTTTTAGTAGAAAGTTGTTTTATTTAGTTTCAGCAACATGTGTTTTTATTGAGTTGTTAAAAGTCAAGTACAGAAAGAATTTATGATGTTTCCAAAGATAAAATGACGTGTCTTACCTAATATGGGATTACCCCGGCTAGGAGAGCCAACAATACTGTTCACATGACTATGGTCGGCAGTGACGACAATCATGGTATCTTGTTCTGACGTCATATCCATTGCCATTTGTACGGCCTCATCCATTGCTATGACGTCATACAAACTCCTAAATGGCTTGTTGCTATGATGCGCATGATCAATGCGACCACCTGAAATCGGAAGATGTGGTATTTAAAAAGAAATCACTCCACTATCATAGTGTTTAGTTGGTGTGATGTTGTGTTGTGTTGTGTTGTGTTGTGTTGTGTTGTGTTGTGTTGTGCTGTGTTGTGCGTTGCGTTGTATTGCGTTGCGTTTCGTGAGGGGGGGGGGCTCTTTCGTTGTGCATGTTGTGTTGTGATGTGTTGTGATGTGATGTGTTGTGCTGTGTGGTGTGGTGTTGTGTTGTGCGGTGTGGTGTGGTGTGGAGTTGTGTTGTGTGGTGTGGCGTGGTGTCGTGTCGTGTCATGCGGTGTTGTGTTGTGTTGTGTTGTGTTGTGTTGTGTTGTGTTGTGTTGTGTTGTGTTGTGTCTCCAGTGTGTTGTGTTGTGTTGTGTGGTGTGGTGTGGTGTGGTGTCGTACTGTCTTTCGATGCAACGTGACAGTGTCCCACAGCCTATTTTCCACTTTCATCTACCGAAATTATAATATTATAATTATGTAATTGAGTTACAAAAGTGAAATGATGACATCAGAATTTATACAGATAGATACAATGTGTTAAGTTCAAATAGTGTGTCATTGCTATATTGTAATAATTTCAACAATAAGATCACACACGGCTTAACAGTCAGCTTTGGATACATAATACCGAGAAGTCATTGTTTATAGGTAATTTACCATTTTTAGTTGAATATAGTTGATTATTTGATGAAAAAGTTACAGCTAGTGTTTTTTTTAATTATGTGTATAGTTACACTCCCTTACCTTGTCTTTCGGTCGTGTTGCAAAGTACTATGTAATTATCCTCTAGTTGTAAAGGTAACAATAATCTTGAATACCGACCATTCCAATCTATGCACAGAAATTACTTTTGAATGAATGAAATCTAGAAGATATAGACCCATGCACCCACTAATTAGAAGAAATAAAAATGATAATACCTTCGACAAGTAAGAAGAAGCCGTTGGGATTTCTTGAGAGAATTTCAATGGCTTTCTTAGTCATGTTGGCAATATGCGGTTCTCCAGCAACATCGTCCCGTACACGTCTCTCCTCATAGTGCATGTGAGTGTGTTCGAAGAGGCCTTAGAAAATAGGACAACATTTTACAGTAGTTAGAAATCACAACACTACTAGGTGTCATTTGCAAATGCGATACATTTGATGTGTTTGATCATCTCAATGAGCGATAACATGAATGTAGTTGATAAGTTTTTAAAACTGTTCTGTATACCACGATTTAAAGGAAAATGGACATTTGATAGATTTGTTAATTATATTGATCACCGTGATTAGCTTTGGTCTCTCTCTCTCTCTCTCTCTCTCTCTCTCTCTCTCTCTCTCTCTCTCTCTCTCTCTCTCCCTCTCTCTCTCCCTACATACATACATACATACATACATACATACATACATACATACATACATACATACATACATACATACATACATGTACACACACATACACACGTACATACATACATACATACATACGTACATACATACATACATACATACATACATACATACATACATACATACATACATACATGTCGTAAATGCATTGCGTTTTCCTGCATTACTAAATAATGTGAAAGAATGCATTTCCTCACCAAGCAAGTAATCCGTCTTCTCGGTATCTATATTGTTGAAGGCGGCCTCATTCCATACATATTCAGCTGTAAATTCTGGTTTACTGTCTAGCCATTCCTGAATCAAATCCCGGCCATCTGTACGTCTTCCAACAGAGGTTGGATATTCTGGGTCTGTTTGTAAGTTATGCATAAAACTTCTCCTCCCTCCTCCTAGAACGACCTATAGAGAAAGCCAAGCAGAATTTACGGCAGGGGGCCTGAGGAGAAAATATTTTGGTCTAATTTCTTTTCACAGACCCCCAACCCACGCCACCCCCTTCGCGATTTCAAAAAGTGCATTTACCCAAAATGGTCGACCGAAGAATTTTCGTAGTCCCCCCTCCTTCCGAAGGCTACACATATTTTTTATTTATACAATTAATACAGTAACCCATCGATCCCCCTACCCCGGTTCCACTTTCTGGTAATGTACAGTACAATACATTAAAGTAACACTGGCAATCGACTTCAGCGTCCATACACAGTAGCACAGCTTTGTCAAATAGATGTCAGGTGCTGTAACCTATACTTGAATATACTTATCAGCAGGGCTTTTCCATTGCAATCTTGATTTGTGAGCATGACCATCATGTGAGGACGGTGTAGGAGGGGTGCCCCTTCGCATGGTGAGCAATGAAGACATGTAGGAGGCTATTTGCAGGCGTACCATGTCAAACTATGCACTTGACATATGTTGTTTAACATTGATTTGTCTTTGTTTGTAACTCAATAAATTGCAAAAGATTAATACACGTATAAAAACTTTGCTATTGTATGTACAATAACAAACGGTTCACATCTTTTTAGTTTTTTGAAACGTATTGAGTACAAACATAGACTTTGTCAATGTTGTTTCACATCGATTTTTCAAGTAGGAAGCCAGGCCGGCCAGCTACATAGAAAGCGATGTCTTCTCACCAAGCCTAGACTTTAAGTGGACGTAGCTTAGTCAATTCAAACCGGACCTAAGAATGGTATCAAAGCGATAGACCCATAGCAACGCACCTGTATTTCATTATTTTCCAACATCTGGACAGCAATATCTTTGCATGCTGCATTCCAGGGAGCTATATCGTAGTCAGTTTCCCAACCTCTCTCGGCAACATGAGCATAAGCTCCCGCGGGTGTTGCATGGGTGACACGAGTAGTTGTAACGATGCCGACAGATTTACCTAGAGGAGAAACAAACATTGGGTTGATTCCGATATCAGATTTTATGAAATGGACTTTATAAGTATCTTTGTAGACAGTTGTTATTTAGTTATAGGGAAATAAAGTTGGCATATTTTTTTGGGGAAATATTTCTCGTCAAAACTTCTCTTACGAGTAAACTAATGAAAAAATACGTTTGGACACCATGAAAACCATAAACTGGTAACATTAGTGCTGACGAATCTTGAGAAATTATATGATTTATTTCAGAAAAAAATAAAAATTACAATTTAGAACTGGCTTCAAGAGATTGGCAGTGTTCTTTACAAACGTTTTCTGTCGGGTAAAAAAGTCAACTTACCGAACTGCTGTGCGATTTCAAGTATCGATGGGATCTCAGAACCCACACTTGCATCACAATTAGCCCATACCGCTTTGTCGTCATGCCCGATGACACCACTTTTGGTTTTAGCTCCACATAAAAATGCCGTTGCTGTGCCAGCAGAATCAGGCACTTGGTAGTCGGTATTGTATGTCTGTAGAAGTCAATGATAATTTGTGAGTTTGATAATGCATAGTGTACTTGGCATCATTTACTAGTAAAACAAGTAAAGGGGTTACACAGGCTTACAGTTTTCAGCCAGTAGACGTCTACAAGTAATGAATATTTTTCTATTCCTCTGTACGTTTATTAAAATAAAATTATTGTTCATGTGATTGGTACTCAATTCACAATTTTTTTCCCGCTTATCCACATCATTTAAATCCAGCATTGACAAGGATAACATTATTCTTATATAGTTATTTTCCTCAGGAAAGCTGTTAAGTTTTGCGCTCACAGGTAGACATTATCTTTACATGTAATTTGTATTGTCGATGTTACCTTTGATAAGCCGGCGTACGGAAGAGTTTCCATATTCAAAACATACTCTTCTCCGCTTTGACCTGCTTCTTGACCTTTAAGTATCCGACCTGAGGTGACAGTGGCTATTCCCAGTCCATCACCAATGAATAGAATGAGGTTTTCTGCAATATTTTTATTCAGATTTTCAAGTAGCCGAGCATTTTGCAAACTTTCTTGACCATGTTGATACCAGTAGTCGGCAGCTACAGGCAGAATGATTCATGTATACTGACGGTAAATATCACGTGCGAGAGAGGAGAGAGAGAGAGAGAGAGAGAGAGAGAGAGAGAGAGAGAGAGAGAGAGAGAGAGAGAAGAGAGAGAGAGAGAGAGAGAGAGAGAGAGAGAGAGAGAGAGAGAGAGAGAGAGAGAGAGAGAGTGAGAGAGAGAGGGAGAGGGAGAGAGGGAGAGAGGGAGAGAGAGAGAGAGAGAGAGAGAGAGAGAGAGAGGGGGAGAGAGAGAGAGAGAGAGAGAGCGAGAGCGAGAGAGAGAGAGGGGGAGGGAGGGAGGAGGGAGGGAGGGAGGAGGGGAGAGAGAGAGTGAGAGAGTGAGCGAGAGGAGCGAGACAGAGAGGAAGAAAGAGAAAGAGAGACAGACAGAGACAGAGGGAGAGAGACAGAGACTTCAAGTACCAAATTTATAATGAACTCTTTCCAAACAATTTTGCCAAGGTATGAGAGAACTCCACATTTACTTTTAATTTCGCATAGCCACATCTATTTGACATTTACCTGGCACGTAAAAATTGCCATACTTTGTGTAATAGGCTGAAATTATTATCAATTTTATTAAAGTAGTATTTGTGGCGTTGTTATGGCAACATTGTCATGCATTCTGTAGACGGAAGATAATATCCCTTTAGAGATAATAACTACAGATGTTACATTTCTATTATATTTCTCATGGTGAAAATTATCATATCTACTGTCAGTCATAAATAACTGTTGTAGTAGTTTTACAGGTTGTGCGATGTTAATGTATTCAACTGTGGCTGTCATATAGTAATTCAAATATAAGGGAGTGAATTATCAAAGTTGTTAGGTAAAATAATACCTACTCAATAACATGAAGTCTGCTAAACTTTAAATGGATAATCCGAAAGACTGATCATAAAATGAAAAACACAAACAAACAAACAAACAAACAAACAAACAAACAAACAAACAAAATTGACTGAAATCAACCTGGAACTATTTTGACATGCAGAAACAAAACGAACATTTCTGTGCATCAAAATCAACATTTATTTGAGAGGAATATACGTTAATAACACACAAAAATGACAAACAAGAAATGTACAAAAGCCACAATTGAGAAAAAATAGATCCGGATGAACAGAACACAAATGTCTAACTATTGATTCGAATAATTTCGAATAAAATGATGAACTATACAAATCAAATCTAATAAACGGAATGACAGATCATATGTACTTTTAAATGAAATAAAAACCAAGCCAATGTATCAAGATATGCGCATGCGTAGGTTTTGCGCGACAGCAGCAGCCATGTTGTATTCTTGTTACTTCAGTGCTCAAGCATCATTGAAAAAATAAATAAGAGGTAAACCATTTGGTTTCTGAGGGGGGGGGGGCTAGGAGGATTTGGACGCAACAACAATTTTTTTTTCAACCACCATGACAGCAAATTTTTGTTTTCAAGAGCAACTAGACAGCAAATTTCTTTTGCCAAGTAGGGGTACAGTACAGCAAATTTAAAAAAAAATAAAATATATGCTTTAAATTCAACTTTTCGCCGCGTCATTTCACGTTATTTTTCAAATTGAACTTCCTCATAATAGGAGACAAACGTAATTATTTCAAAAGTAAAAGGTCAAAATGAATGCAGCTTTAATATTCCCAAAGTAGCTAGTAAAATTGGAAAGTAGGCAGTAAAAGTTGAAGAGAAGTTTGAGGGAGCCAAGTGGGGAAGGTACGGGAGGGGATTTTTCCCCCTCCCACCCCTGGAAATTTTTGAAATTCAAGGACTAAAAGAATGCTTTCTGGTGTCTATTGCAACATGTCAAAGTAGCAACAATACTTAGTTAAACTTTGAATAAAAATACAAGAGAGCGGTGTGGGGGTGGGTACGGGAGAGGGGTTTACCCCCTGGGGATTTTTGAAATTCAAGGACTGGAAGAATGCTTTCCGGTGTCTATTGCAACATGTCGAGGTAGTAATACTACGGGGGTAAAATTTGAATCAAAATACAAGGGAGCAGTGCAGTGTGGGTTGGGTATCCCTAGAAATTGTTGAAATTCAAGAATGCTTTTTGGGATGCTATTTAATATGTCAAGGTGGAAACAATACTCGTTAAACTTTAAATGAAAGTACAAAAAAGCAGTGTGTGTGTGTGTGGGGGGGGGTAATTTAAGGACTAAAAGAGTGCTATCTGGTATTATTTTTACATGTCAAGGTGATAACAACACCCTTTCCTGATCACAATTGAAATTTGAATTCAGAAATCTAAGACCGAGAAAAATCCTCAAAGTATATTGTTGCATGCTGTACTATTTAGAATTATTTTATCATTATGAAAAATTGCAGGATTCATTCAAGGTACTAAGTCAGGTCAGTATTCTTAGTAATTTGATTTGATGGTAGTGTTTTGGTTTGTTTCACCATTTGGCAACAGTTAGTATAGACCTTTGATACGATACGAAACTTTAAAAGTTTAGGTGCCAGAAACACATGTACCTGGGAAGAATTTGATATTTGAAACTAGTTGCAGCACAGCAATTGTTTTAGCTCATACCCTGGAAACATCTTTTTTTCTGTCTTGAGTTTTTCATCAATTTTTCCCCCTGTATTGGCCGGCGACAATTTTGTTCTCGAAGTTCCTCCAGCCCCCCCCCCAGAAATCAAATGGTGTACCCCTACTTACGTGAGTATTCTTGATATGATTATGCTGAAATGAGGAATTATACCATAATGCCCCTTCAGTTTTCTCAGCTATCTTGTGTCTTCAAGTTGAGTTTATACATTTTTACCTAGTGACAATAAATGAAATATGTCTACTTACGTTGAGTGTTACCAACTCGCAAAATGAAGAAAAGCGAGCAAGTAAACAACCAGCAATTCGACATCTTGCTATCTCTTGGAATGAAATATGCCGAGCTTTGGTATACCGAGAGATGTTCAAAATTTTAGCCGGCAGTATGTAATGTATCATATCATATCATGTCAAATCATATCATATCTCTAATCGTATCATTTCCACATGTCAATATTATCGTATCTCTAATGACCTCGTTCCACAGTACAGCTGTCATAAATTCTTTTTGGACCACGAGACCTGGTTATTAGGTTACAGTTTTGATGAAATTAAGATAAACAAAAATACAGATTGCACTAATGTGTACATGTTTCATTCTCATCCTTTTGTCTGCGCTTTTGTCCCGGCAAATATGTCTGTCTGTCTGTCTGTCTGTCTGTCTGTCTGTCTGTCTGTCTGTCTGTCTGTCTGTCTGTCTGTCTGTCTGTCTTCCTGTCTGTCTGTCTTCCTGTCTGTCTGTCTTCCTGTTTTTGTATTTTTATTAGTTCACCGTTGATGTTCTTTTACCTGGCTGTTGAAGTTCTAGCTAGACTGAATATTCGCACAATTGTGCCACTGGTATACTTTCAATTTCTCGACGGGACACGCTTATTTTATCAGAGTTGTATCTGGTATGTGACGTAGCACCCCATCATGTAGTATCACGACCTCAACGGTTTAGTATAGATTTCTTTTGTTTAATATTGAACTACATCTATGAGATGCAAAATGTTCGGTATCCCAGTTATCACAATTGGCATTAACGTTCATTTCTATGTATAAATGTCCGTCTGCTAATATAACCCATGCTGTACAGGGATGTACGCCACCTCAGTGGACTGAGTTCCATTTTAGGTAAGGATTAAAATACAATGCGAGTAACATTTCAAGTCTTTCATATAAGTACCTTTCAAATCTTGTCACAGTGTGTGCTGGAGTAGTTTTCTACAGTAATTTACAACGAAAATTCCTACATTCATAATCAGCTTACAATATACGTTTTAAATGATTTCGAAAAAAGTAACCCATACAAAGTAGAAATGTTGAAAACGAAAGAATTTACGCCATCGAGACCATGGGCGCCAGACATGGAAAATGTCACCATCGTCCTGTTTATGGAGGGCTCAATTTAGCAATGAACAAGGACAATGTAATGTTATAATTAACGACGCCAATATTTACTTAATGATACTCATAATTGTGCTTTTGCAAAATTAAATATCTTGTCCTGCAATTGTACATATATCTTTCAAAAACATCGACGGTTGTTGACATCGCGTGGGGGGGGGGGGGGGGGGGGCTAAGGGACAGGTCATTTTTAACTGGCTGGGTGGGGAAGGGTGTCAGTGTTTTGGAAGTTGAATACGGATTTTCTCACATTGAACCCCTAGTTTCGATCAGAGAACAAGAGCAAAGTGACATCAAATAAGACTCGGATCACATTTCCGAAATGACCAATCCCCTCGCCCCACGCATATTTTTGAAATATCATTCATATAATTATGTAAAGTATACATAGTCTTATTTTAATGATGTTACTATAACATTATTTGCATATTCTTATTGAACAACATAACTCACTTTTCGTACAAATTTTCCTTTCTCTCTATATGTCCGTCTGAAATTTATGAAACGTATACAATTACCAGGGTATTTCAGCACACAGTATACATTCGTGTACGTTTGAGTCATTGATATAACTCTGTCAGACTAGAGGTTTACACAAGTGTAGCAAATGTTGACAAGAAGAAATTTAGACTATCTTCTAATAATGCTATCTATGGTACATATGCCTGTTTGTAGTAATGAATGCAGTATGAAATGTAATAAAAATGGGTAATATCAAATGCAACTCTCTGCAATGTAATACAGTCTACTAATTTAAAATATTGTTCAACATTTTTATGGTTTCTGTTAATACATTCAGATTTAGCAGATACCCCAATCCTTTCACCCTTTCATTCGGGACAAGTTTATACTTTGATGGTGGCAAATATATTAGAGTTAACACACATAGACAGTTCAAGTGTCGGTTCAAAAGTGTCGTGTTCACTGATGTGATTGCAGCAAATAATCAGTATAAGTAATTACACTTACATGTAATGGGTTACAGAAAGGTCTTATTTGCTGTAAGACATGAACGGCCATTCATTAACACTATTGAGCTTACCACATATAGTTGTGTAAAACGATTTCAAATATTTGTCATATTTTGGAGAAAATGAAGCATTGGTGCTCAGGTACTTTGAAAACATGCTACGAAAGATAGACAGTGAAACACTACACCAACACGATCGTATTATTCTCGTTTACGTAGTACCTTGTCGATATTAGAACACACATGTGTGCACAAATATATACGTGCACAGTTACGCATACATATACGTACACACACACACACACATACATACATACATACATACATACATACATACATACATACATACATACATACATACATACATACATACATACACACATACACACATACACACACATACACACATACATACATACATACATACATACATACATACATACATACATACATACATACATACATACATACATGTATAAAAAAATACATACATGCTAATATTGTTTTTAATCAAACCTTTCGTTAACTTTGTACAACTAAATTTTGAAGCGAGGAAATTCGAGGAAATCAATGGACAGAAAAAACATTTTCCGCATCGTTACAAAAATATCGGCAAGACAGCGAATTGGGCCCGCCAAAGAGGCAAATGGATTGCTAAAGAGGGTAATTTTCCACAATAAGGTGCTCACTGTCAATGGATTCTTTCTATAAAGTAACCGCTTGTAAACCAATATACACTTACAAATCTAATTTACCTTCAGTAAAATTGATTTGAAAACGAACAAAGAAAAATATTACTAAATGCCGTATCACGCTCCGTCAAGACCACTTAGTATGCCGATGTTTTTTAAGAAGAAAGAAGACGTTTTCTGTACAAGATGAGCAGCCTTTGGCCATTAGTAGATGAGAGAGGGGAGAAGCAAGGGAAAAATCAACAACCAAATCTCATATATCGAAAAGGTACTAGAAACACGCAGGAATTAATGTACGGACATTTATTTAACTTTTGCATATTTGGTACTTTAGAATTACATCGCCCATATTCGTCCAAATTGTTGGTAAAACTTATCCTCTGAAAACACGATTCGCGAACATTTGACCATGTACAGGAGAGGGATAGAATAAGCGAACATATTCATATACTTAATCGCTGAACAATTCCAACATCCTTTATTTCCTACTTACAATTCACAATTTGCTGCAGGAATTGTGTCAGTGACGTCACTCCCACGATCTCTGCCCAGAAGCTGTATTGTTACGGTGGTTTTTGGTGTGTGCATTCTTCAACCGCAAACGTACTCACCCTGAACCTATAAAACACGCTTGCATAACGTCGTGGTCAACTTGTACTTTATATTAAGATGGACACCATTTTTTGATAAGAATTTAATAGTTGCAGGATCACTCTAGTCATAAAAGTGATATGTACAAATAAGTTCTGTTGTCGTTGAGGTCAAAGGTCGAACGACAAAAATATTGACGTACGTACAATGTTGAGAAGGACTCGACTGTAGCTGGGTATTGCAAGCAAAGAGAGTACAGTGAACCAACAGTAGTAAAGTTATAAAAATTCTACCTGTATACATTCAGTCGAGCGCGCGGGTGGGGTTTGGGGTTGGGGTGGGGGTGGGGGTTTATTCGAGTCAAGACTGTTTTTGTTATTGTTGAAAGATAACACCTTACACTATGTTAACATTTACATGACTACGGAAAAAAAATGAACATTTTCATTTAATTTACACACTATTAGGACAGAGAGTGCAAGCACAGCATTTCTTACACTTTTCTCTCTCTGTGTTATTGAAATTATTTCATCGACAATAACTGGTGAAACGACCATCGCTTTCTTTTGTCTGTTTTTTTTTTCATGTTTATCATTTTGATATTGTTGCCGTCAGTGTCCTGTTTGCTGTAATTTTTTTTACTGACATGTACATTTCATTGCAAATATTACTCGCCGCAGATTTTTTACAAGAAAGGCACCAGTTTCTGAAAGCAAAGGCCACATCAAAGATTTCGACGTAGGGCGTCGATAAGGCAGGCAGACAGACAATTTCCGTTTGATAGATATATGTATTGTAGATGGTCATGTTTCATTCAAAATCCAAGTCTCTCACTTTTCTCAACCCCTCATTACGATACGATCTACAAGTATAGAATATATGTATATATATTGTATATATATATATATATATATATATATATATATATATATATATATATATATATATATATATATATATATATATATCTCTCTCTCTCTCTCTCTCTCTCTCTCTCAAAAACACCTATGCTCACAGTGAAATTCGAACATTGAACTGTGTCAACAGTCTAACACTAACCACTCTATAATGTAGAGTAGGTTACATCGGCCTCAAAATAAACCAACAATTGAACATTTTGCTTTACTTTCAAGAAGAGAAACAAAATCAATAATGAACTGTCCATGTCAGTGCACTTTTATCGATCAAAGATGTAGCTGTGATGGAAACCAAACTGGTTGACACATTTTCCGATAACTTAAAAGGTCCATAAATGCATGCCTGTTGAATACAGCCATATGCTTGTCATTGAATCGTTTAAGCAGTATTACAATTCAGAGGAGTTCTGATAGCAGCAAATTTTGCCTTAGACTAATATCCTGTCGATAGTTAATACCCCCAAATTTGACAAACCAAATCTTAACATACTGACAGCCAGCTAATTTCTCGTGAAATAATATTATTCTTAATAATAAAGCAGTGCCAAATGATTCCGATTGACTTTACAGAAAATAGCATATTTCTTTTTAAAAGGCATATTTTGTTCCCGTGATGAAAACTGCTTCAATTATATTCACGTCATGACAATAGGATCAAAATTGCTTTTGATTATTTCCCAACCAAAATGCTAACAATTTTTTTTAAATAATTTAATCGATTGACAAAAAGATGTTGATAAGTGTAGGGAATCAACAAAGGCAAAAATAGAATAATACCATTCCCACGAAGTATCAACTGATCAGTATGCAAAATGCGGATAAATGTTAGTTGTGGTTTATTACACAAATGCTTGTTCTTCTGTAACCCACAATCAAACTATAAACTAAGATTTAACTTTTATGACATACAATAGAAATTATCTTGAAAACTTGACATCTTTCACGAATTTCGTATTTAAATTTTTAAACCAAAATATGAGTGGAAAAAACAAGAATTTGAATTTTTCGTCGACGGAAAGACATAACACGTGAGTATTGTTGTGTATTCTTTGTAATAAGTTTTTCTTTACGTATGTAAGAATACGCAGACATATGTTTCCCCTACAGTCACACAGAGCACGCACACTTGATTTGAAGGCAAGCATACTTCTCTGGGAAACAATAAGAGAAGCGAGCGCCAGTTACTAACTGTTGATACAGGCGCGGCGACCGACGTCGGCTCACTCGTGCTTATTCACTCGTTAGATTAAATGACTGCCTTATACTTTCCCATTTAATTCAATTTCATCCGAGGAAGTAGCTATATTAATTTCCCATGAAGATTTTTGCTCATAAAAGCGATTTCGTACAGAAAACATCAAAAGCCAGCTGTTAAGTGATCAACGAATTGGTTAACATAATTTTGAAAATTCTTGGTATACAAACTTATGTTTAGTGAAAGGGTTCCGAGCTGAAACGACACTGTGTTAATTTAATAGTTAGTGTTAGTCAGTTTAAATTCCACGCCATCGTCGCTTTGTTTTCTTTTGTGACAAATTTGGATAATGAGATTGAATTGTAAAAAAACGTGATACTTGTATAAATTGCTGATATTCACCAATAATTAAAAACCACTGAAGTTCCCACCTAAATTCACACAAGCAACTATTTTTGAATAAAAAAGGACAAAACAGTACAACTGACCACCTGACCATTTAATACAATTCAATAGACGTTTTAACCAAACATGTTATTTTAACTAAAAACATCTGAATTTCTGGTATAACCGTTGAAAAAATTCTACATATAGTTTTGACTTTCTCACCAATCCTGATAATGAAATATGTTTTATAAATCATAGACGTTGAAGAGAGAATGGATGACATTTGTTATAACGCTTTGAGATTGATATAACAAGATACACAGACAGAATCACATTGTTTAATCAACTTATAAAAGTCGTATGGTTATGAGGCAGGATTCACTCCTGTACAAAATGGTTATAACAGTCGTCTAGTATAAAATATTCTGATTTTTAGGTGTTATCTTGTACCTTAGCCTTCTTAGTTTTAGTGTAACGTAAACAAACTCTGCTTACTTTTGTACAAATACTATTAATCAAATCAAGTCAAATCAAACAATATTTCATCGCACATCGTATGTATGTCTGTATGTATGTATGTATGTATGTATGTATGTATGTATGTATGTATGTATGTATGTATGTATGTATGTATGTATGTATGTATGTATGTATGTATGTATGTATGTATGTATGTATGTATGTATGTATGTATGTATTTATTTATTTACTAATAGGTTATCCCAATTACAGGTTCGTAAAAAACTTAACGTAGCAACTATTTAAAGTACACAAATAGCACAGAGACAATAAAAACACAACTGAAACAATGTTAAAACAGAGTAATTATATCTGAAGTAGGTCAACTGGTCAACATTCTGAAAATTTGCCCCAAGAGATGTTTTTCTCTGATATACGTTATTATGTACAAATATACAGAGTTGAACAAGTCTGCTTTCACCCAATATATCAATTTACTTTATGTGCTGAAATTAGACGAAAAACAATAATTGAGTGTTTCTGATAACACGAACTAAGAGAATAGGATGGGTAGGTCAGATTGTTATTTTATTGTTTTTATTTTTGAAAAAATATTTCTTCGACCCAAAACAAAACGAAATGTCGGTCAGAATGTCCTTACTGTGATAGTTTGATGAAATATGTACAGACATCACTGGGGAAAGAAAACAGACATGCATGAAGGTCAAGAAGACAAAGAATTTCTTATGTTTTTGTTTTAAATGTTTTAAAACTGTTTACCTCGGAGGTTTAAACCAGGTTATCGAAAACATACCATTTTTTTTATTTTCCCTTATCGATGACACGGCAATGGTTTGTATTACTTCAATGCACATCAGTAGAATGTATTGATCTGTAATAAATATTAAATCACAATCCAACATGGCCCCAGGCTTTCTTGTTGAACAAACTTCGTGGTCAACCAGAGAAAGTCACAGAATATTGAAGTTAATATGGAACTAATAACTCGGAGTGCTCTACTTTGACTTGGTTAAAACGCTTTAATCATCCGATATCGTTTAGTTCTCCTCAAACATGGCGGCTAACAGTGTTCAGGTATCGAACATGGGAACATTTTCTCTAATCGGATTTAGCGAACAAATCATGGTAGAGTTATGGCATGGAACCGATGCCTTAGGATGGCATATTAATTTCCAGCAATAAAATGTAATCAGAAAATCCCTCTCGTAATTGCTCCAGAAGATTACTCCTAGGCATTAAGGGATGTTAAATCCACAAAAACTAAAATGATAGGTTATACTCAACATCTACTAATGACGGAGTAGCCTAACGTAATAATTAAATATTATACTTAATAGTAAAAATAATATATAAAAATTACGGGTATGTTTCTCGGTCGGACTGGACTCCAACTAACCATATAATTAATTAGTATATAAATGCCTGTCTATTCACCTCCCTTCAAGATATCGTATTCACAAACAACAATTTCACATCAATTAACGTAAGACCATATATCCAATATCCTTCGTATTAATCTATTTAAAAATAGCAGCAAGGCCGCACAAATACGAAACTATTGTGTATGGATTATTTGGTAATACTTTGTTTATAATTTCAGTTGTTTCAGAAGTTTCTGATTTTCGTCCAAATTATTAGAGTTATTTTAAGTCAGTTTTGAGAAAAAATGAACGAACAGGTTGAGTATAAATATTTAGAATCTTACCCTTAGGAATTTAATATCGATTAGATAGTGATTGAAACGAGATTGAAATTCACCTGCAGGTCAGGTTTTTCCGGTACCGTAGGCTCTCTTGCTCTCTATCCAAGTGATGTTATTTTTGGCTTTTTAACACCTGGGTTAATATAAAGACGTGTGTGAATGGATGGGGAGAGAGAGAGAGAGAGAGAGAGAGAGAGAGAGAGAGAGAGAGAGAGAGAGAGAGAGAGAGAGAGAGAGAGAGAGAGAGAGAGAGAGAGAGAGAGAGAGAGAGAGAGAGAGAGAGAGAGAGAGAGGGAGGGAGAGAGAGAGAGAAAGAGAGAGAGAGAGAGACAGACAGACAGACAGACAGATGTACTAAGTGGTCGGGGAATAATTCAAAAAACACTGCAGTCTGTGTTGTCAAACCTTGTTGTTAATTGTATTGAAATGAACTTTTGTTCCAAACACAAACCTGAAAATTGTTACCTGAAATGTTCAACTGCATGCCTGCAGTCTTCGTCAACCGGATGACCAATAGCTCGGACATGTAACCTTAAGGGCAGGTGGGCCTAACAACGGTGGAGGTTTGTATCACTCACCGTCTCAAAAAGTTGATTTTTATGCATTCACTCCCCACTCAAAAAGTGCATGGTTTCATGTCAACTGAAAGTCCTGGTGATTCCAATATCGATGCACTAGAAACTCCGCAACTGAAGCTAAGACCGCTAGATTCTTGGAACTATTTTTATATCCTAAATCATCTATACCAGTCTTTGTCTATTCAGATTAGCTTCTATAACTGTTCAGTGAATATCACCATGTACATACATTTTATAGGCCGAAAATGGGACCTTGCTTAGGGACTGTGACTACAGAATGTATTCTCGATTTGATTGGCCAGCGTCTCCGTACAGCGAAAAGTAGAAACATGTCTGTTTAAATATTGAGCACCTTGACTTTACGATTACTTACTAATAGTTGTTTTTATGTATTCGGATTTAAAACCAACATCAGAAATTACTGTGGCATGCATGTTCGAAAAAAGTGAGTAAAAAGCGATTTACTTCACACCAACCACGACGCTAGCTGTATGGAATTCTGAACCTCTTGCATTGTACAAAACACAGTTAAATTAATATCAAACGAAAACAGTGAAGGCCAATACATCATAACACTAATTATCCAAAACAAACATTAAAATTTATATTAAAATAGCACAATTGAATTACCTTAGATTGTAAATAATCTAGGCTGCTTCAGTCACTGACCTAAATGCCTTCAATTTATCTGTCAATCTAGGCACACTGTGTTACGATAAATTAATAATATTTGCAGTGTTTATGTTGTGCTGTGTTTGTTCACACCGCATACACGCGCATTTAACACGTTTCATTTCTTGTTAGTAATAAAAGAATAAAGGGGACACCCGGGATCGAACCAGGGACCTCTCGATCTGCAGTCGAATGCTCTACCACTGAGCTATATCCCCTCCTTATCGATACATATGTTTATGTTGTTATCACTATGCCATATGCTTTTGCGATATGTTCTTGTAGTTTTGAAAATGCACGATGCCCATGGTTCGCCGATGTGTACTTTTATATTGGGTGTATTCATCATATGTGACTGTTATAGTCAACCACGTTATTGATATTAATATTTTTGATATGTGTGTGGCACGTATGTCCTGTAGTAGCGATACACTTTTTACAGTAGTGGTTAATAACTTGTATCATGCAATACGGTTCTTTACACAGGTGTGTAACGTCATCACAATACCTCTCACGTGACAATTATGGTCTCTCGTGACCCGACCAACCACAGAAACCGTTCAGCAAATCTCGATTTGTTTGAATATCAGTCTTTGTTGAATAATAAAACTTTTACCAGAAACGTATTACTCTCTTTCGAATTCACTGTAACAGAGAATGTAATACGATATAGCGTCGAAGACAAATTTGAGAAATGCCCCCCCCCCCCAAAAAAAAAAAAAAAAAAAAAAAAAAAATTACAATATATCTTATAATTGTAAGTATCATTAAAAATACCTGGACGTTTGTCTCTTGGGTATTCTGGACATAGCAATTACAAATGATTTATAAAAAGTACTGTTTAAGTACTTTTTATAAATCATTTGAAAACATTATGTTTTACACATGCTTTAAATATGATTACCATATACACGTTAAAGGATGGCCACTGTCCGAGTGAAAGCATACGCTCAATGTCTGCCGGTATTGTTTAATACTGAGATTGCCGATGGAATTTGGGAATTTTTCGGGGAATTTTGTGTGTGCTCTTGGTACCTTGAACCTCCGACACGAGGGGAGTTTTCTGAAGTAGCATAGGAATTTTGGATTTATGCACCCAGTATTTATGTGAATTTTAAAGTAGCATTTGTTTTCACGTTCCTTTGAGTACAGTTGAATGGGTGGACAGTCAGCTGGGATGCCCAAGAATGTCAAACTCAGAACCGCAACTTCAAGTAGAAAGTCAACAGAAAAGTCAATCTTAATGTAAATTTATTGGCCTTGCCTTTGTCACGAGAAACCGGATAGAATTTTAACGAAAATATATATCAACCTTGAAAGTACATTCAATTACAAATGTGACGACTTTATCGACACAAGCTGAAAATGTTTGTATTGGTTTTCAAATCTAAAAGTGTTCAATTATAGTTACTTAACTTTACTTGTACATTCAGTTATTCATGTCTTCTCATGTTCCATGTTCATTTTTTTAACTTGAGTATTTTACACGGGAGAAACAGTTTCACCTTCTCGTCGAAAATTTTATATCAACCCGTTCACAAGCTGTCAGTTATTCAGTTAATCGGGCAGTCACCCCAATTTTAGGACTACAGTCAATAGCCCTTTTCTCTCTCGTAACCCAATTCGTTGTGTATACAGCTGGAATCCTATGCACGCGCTATTCCGGAGTATTCTTAAACCAATCGGATGCATGGTGTATGTTCAATAGTGAGATGTTTGAAAATAGACATTAAGTGGTTTAGATTAATCAGAATATAGACGATTATAAAAATAGTGAGGTATATAAATGTAAAACTTAGATAGTAACTATGACGTCATCGGAGTTGTGAAATGACATTGACGGATGGAGACAGCACTATATACATTATTGGTTGGCCGTACATGCACGTTTTGTGTCCGTTTGAATGATATCATATTTAGCCACAAGTGGAATTTTATTAAATCGAATGTTGATAGAAAGATCGATTCAACTGTTTAAATTGTCAAATTTAAAAGGGACATAATTACATATATTTTTACAGGGAGTTTAGTATATAACAAATCCAAAGAGGACAATGCTTATAATATGCCATGATTTCACGTGAATGAAACTGGAAATCTGAAAATAATTGGTATTCATTTACGAGCATTAACTTATTGAATTTTATTCTTCGACTTTAATGATGACCAATCATGTGTCATCATCAACGAAGAACAAACAAAGCTCTTTGGTCATAGCAGATTGTATGTAAAATTACACATTGCATTAATAGCTACTTTATGAAGTCGCATAACTTTTTACACAACTTTCTTGTTGACGTTTAGGATTTTAATAAGATATTAAGCTTTTAGGAATACAATATGTCACCTATATATATATGAGGTATTTGTATAGATCAATATATTGCATGTTATTTATGCATTTAAAAAACAGAATAGTAAACTTTTTTTTTTCAATTTTGCAAATTAAAAACGCACGTGCTGAAAAGGATCATACCACATGTTCCTATACATGTACGAGATTTTAGATATTCCAGTTGAAATCGTTGCCATGGAATCGAAACATGACAATTCCACGTCATTATAGATATTGTACATTTTATGGAGATGAGAGGAAATGTTAGTCACCAGGATTGGGAGAACATTAGATAAAGAGTTACTGTTGTCCTATTCAACAAACAAACAAACGAACAAACAAACAAACAAACAAACAAACAAACAAACACACACACACACATACATACATACATACATACATACATACATACATACATACAGACGAACTAACAAAAACGAACAAACAAACAGACAAATAAACAAACAAACAAAAAACGAACAAACAAACAAACAGACAAACATTGGAGCATTGCTGTATGGGATATGTTACATGTCATCTTCTCCCTACTTGTACAGTCATTGACATATGGCCTCTTTACGTCACGGCAAACAGTAGAACCTCCCCCCCGCCCTCAGACGACACAGACTTGTTTTGAGAAATCGAAACGTTACCGTGCCCTCCATCGAATTTAAGTTTCACTGTTAAATCATTCAATTTTCTTCTTTAACAATTTTTGATTTACATCTAACAACACTTCTGTGATGACAGACCACTACATACGTATACATCGTGAGCTACGACAGACGTCTGTGTCTAGTGAATTCCGTACAGATAAAACACCATTCAGTATTATCATCATAAGTTTATTTGGTCTTTTGTATATAGTAGAATACAACGCTCAAACGAAGACCAATTTATTTACCTTCACTTGCAGTAATGAAATTAAAGAGGTAGACTGTCCAACATCGTGTTACCATGGTTAACTCATTTGATATCTCCTCTAAAGGATAATCTGTATACCCAGAGTTGATTACTACAAATAGGAGGGGTGGTACACATAAAGTTGAATTGGATTTTGTATCTTAGAGACAGTCAGTGTGAAACGCCTGTAAGTCGGTCACTTACATAATTTACCAAAAGCCACCCATAACTAAAATTGAAACGAAGAAATAACACGAATGTGTGTGTATCATAAAACACCGAATTCCTGGCGATCTGATATTTGAAATATTTTATTTAATAAATAATGCATCGATAATGAGTATTGATCTACAGGGACCAAAATAAGCGATTTGTTTTGTTCAACTATAATGGTGCAGAATTTACAGGGAAACTGAAGTTGCCTTGGCGTTTCCCTCACATGACATGGCGTTTTTCACACAACTTCAAATGCAAAATGAATAATTATCCTACAGAGGATTCACACAGTTGGGTTCTAGAAACAGACAAGTAATCATGTTGATTATCACTTGTAAAGTAAACAATTGAAGCCAGTAAAATCATTAAGTCCATGTGTAATCTTTTCAGCAGAAACTTAGCAATGCCTATCACTGTGATTCGGTTAAGGGACCCTTAACTGATCCTCAACGTGGAGTTGAAATGTGTCTGAAAGTATGCTTAGGGCCTAAAAAAATAATTGTTTGGTTCCGGTTACCCTACCCTAACTAGTTTTTCAATGCCAACCCTAAACCTTTTTTTAAATATTCAAGAAAAAATAATAAAATCGCAAAAATTGTGAAGTCTCAAAAGAAATAGTGGCTGCGGAAACTGACATTAAGCGAAAATGACAATATAAAACTGTTCTTCCAATCTGTAATGGCTGTACATCTGATGAGAAGAAACCAATAACACAAAGACCATATGGAAAACCTGAACCTGACACTCGCAAAAAAATGTAAAAAAAATGGAAACAAACTTCGTGTCCAACGAGTGAAACGCCAAATTCAATTTGCCGGTGTAACATGTACATATGTATCACAAAACACTTTTAAAGCTACGCAGTGAATGTTGTTCTATCACAATGCAAAGGAGTTCGTATTTGGTGGTGTAAAGGTTCTGAGAGAGGGCTTGTGTTAACACATCCCCTTTTATGAAGGTGTAATTTTTTTTACAGAGACGTATAAGTGCCGATGTACAATAACTTCATCTTAGGCTGTGATAACACATACATGTATCAATAATTTCAAGGTGTTATATACAGGCCAAAACAGACACTTCTGAACAATGTTCCTGCACATGAATAAACCTACTTACTACATTAATGTATAGTTGGTGTTCGAGCGCATTTAGTCAATCAATGCGTTGACTATCTGATTAAAAGCGGGTTTGCTCGTAGCAATGTAACAAGGGTCAATTTGAAGACTGTTTACAAAAAGGAAATGATATCACGTAGATGAAGTTGGTACCGACTATCCTCTTTGAAAACACACACTTCCACTGTAGAATGGTTTACCTACAAAAGATACACGTTTTGAAGTATGTTGAAGTAGAGTATTGGCTAACTAACTAGCTATGCTATAACTTCAGCATTCACTATAGAGTATAGATGAAGTTGTGAAACATCATCGACACTAACAGTTTCACAGTTCTCATCCCACACTTGAAACGCTGTAAATAAAACCTTCAAGAGTTTGACAACAAAAGAAGTTACCCCCCGAGTCTCTCATAGCCACCTCTGACATGGCAGACACCTCCAGACGCTTTGGTGACCTGTTTTTGACAGCTTTTATGAATAGTGAAGAAAACACTTTTGTTTGAATTGGTCAGGGGTTCTGTTGGCGATGTCACGCAATCTAGCAACTGTTGGAATAGATATGACAATTATCTCGGTTAGAAGAAACGACATGATTGCTTCATCTACATACCATGCTATATATTCTTGTTGAGGTTTTCAGTGATTTGTCAATAAAATGCTTTCATATCTGACACAGTTGTTGGGCTTCTGATTGACTGGTTCAGGTTGATCGGTAAAACATGCAATGATGGATAGAGCGTGCACGTGGATAGATAGATGGATAGATAGATAGATGAATATATAGATATATATATAAATAGAGAGAGAGAGAGAGAGAGAGAGAGAGAGAGAGAGAGAGAGAGAGAGAGAGAGAGAGAGAGAGAGAGAGAGAGAGAGAGAGAGAGAGAGAGAGAGAGAGAGAGAGAGAGAGAGAGAGAGAGAGAGAGAGAGAGAGAGAGAGAGAGAGAGAGAGATAGATAGCCCGGATGCATGGGTAGATGGTTGGCTGGCTGGCTGGATGAATGGATTGCTTGCATTATTTTTATTGGTGGACGGGTTGATCATGATTAGATTGAGTGATGAACGAGTGTATATATATATATATATATATATATATATATATATATATATATATATATATATATATATATATATATATATATATATGACTAGTGACTAGATTGATTGACTGATGCATGGCTATGTGTAGATTGTATGCTTGGTACATAGCCGGTTGCTGAATGGATGAATTGATGGTTGGCTGGATAGATGCATTGATTGATAGGTGGCCTGATTGATTGATGGATAGATGAACGAATGGTTGGTTGAATGGATGAATGCATTGATGGATGATATGTGGGTAGATTGATGGATATATAAATATATATACATATAATCATCACATCAGGTCAAGCTAACTCAGGCACTTTTAACCAGTTTTCTCCATTGACCTTTATGCTGCATGATTGCTGGCAGGTCGTGTCAATTTATGCCGGAGTCTCGTTCCAAAGTCTCAACGAAGGTTGTGGCTGAACTCCCTTTGACCCTATTCCGTTCTGGGTTTCCAGAGCAGAACTTGGTGATTTGCACTAAATCTGATCTGTAGTATGGTTTGAGACATCATAGGGAGGAAGCCGTACAGGTGTTCAATGGTTATGGGGCTTTCCACGAAACATCCAGGTCTGTACTCAGGAGTCTACAGTGCACACTATCTCTAATCGTTATATATATATATATATATATATATATATATATATATATATATATATATATATATATATATATATATATATATATATATATATAGTTTTGGTAGTACTGGAACTCTTTCTTGGGTGTAACTCGGAGTTTCACGCATATTGCGATCATCAGACACTCTCTGAGTGTCTGATGATCGCAATATGCGTGAAACTCCGAGTTACACCCAAGAAAGAGTTCCAGTACTACCAAAACTATTACGCTCTGCCACTTAGCAGATTGATACTCACCGAGTTATATATATATATATATATATATATATATATATATATATATATATATATATATATATATATATATATATATATATATATATATACATATGTATATATGTATATATATGTGTGTCTGTGTCTGTCAGTGTGTGTACTCGTTAGATAAAATGAATGTATATAAATACATATAGATTATAAAATAGTTGGTTATATACATAGTTGTTCTGAATTGAAAGTAAAATAGACTATCCTGTATACATGAAACACGAGAGTTGATGATCAGACCGAGAAGAAGAGATGTTTGACACTACACTCGTATTTCAATTAACAATTCTCAGGCAAAGAGTAGTGTATATTGGACTGGTTTCATTAGCATGTTTGATCTTGTCAAATGCGATTTTTTTCCTTTGGAGCCAGCTTGTAATTATATAATACACAACTAACTGATGCTACTCCGTGATGGGTGCAGAGAATGGACTTGAATGACAAGAGAGTGGAATTAAGTTATGATTGAAATGCAACGAGGGGGCAATTGCATGCCGCACATGTACGAGTAGCTACCATATGGTGTGGGCACAAAAAGAAATTACACAATCTCTATATCACTTAAAATCGCAAATTTGAATTTGTGCTTGTCGAGGAGTCTGGATCGTCACAATGGTCACTTATATGTTAGAAGGCCACACATGTCAAGGGCTACTTAAGTCAAAGGTCAAACTGTTCCCACACTATAAGTCGACCGCGAGTTAAAGACGTCATTCTCTCTTTGTTGTGAGTCATAATGACAGTTGCATCATACTGAAATGCAATTCATCCTCTCTCTAAGTTACAACAGTTTTCTTTGTCTGGAAAAAATACTTAACATTCTGACTGACTTGTAAAGCTGGAATATATTGTGTGTTTCTTAGATTATTGTAAACATGGATGAAGACAACCTTTTGTAGAAATAACTTACACAATCAATCTAAGAAGTATTTACATATTTTCAAATGATTTAATTCAATAAGTTTTATTATTTGTCTAGTTGTCGACACTGTGCACTTCAGTTTGGTGTACGTTACTAAACTACACAGTGAGAACAGTAGCCACAATATCACAAAACACAAAAACAAAAACAGGATATCGTAACAGTGAGTAAAAATATATTTTTAGTTTCTTAGTTTTCTTTTCTCTTTTTTCGTCGACGGCAAATGACATTTTACTAGCAAAACTGAGACTAACACAATTGGCATTTTACTAGCAAAACTGAGACTAACACCAAAGTGCGGTACGTCCACATCATACATTGTTTGACTCAAAATGGGAATAAATAGCATCTCCTTAGCCCCGTGATTAAGTAAATGAATTTTACATACGTGTCAATCCAGATGTGCTTCGTAACGCCAGTGTTTAAATAATATCGTGTACATTAAATCAAAAGTTGGTCAAAAGAAAGCCCAAGAGAGACTCGAGTATTTTGAAAAGAAATTTGAAAATGCCACAGGCGAGATAATTTTTTCGTCTCCAACAAGGCGTCAGTTGGATAGGACGAGACTCAATTTCTATAAAAAATATTTGCATTTCTGAAAAGGTTCCATCAGAAGTAATCAGCCACGGAGCAGTTTCTAGCATAAAAAACAGTTACTGTTAATTCTCTGGTGAGAGCATAACTAAAGAGTTGATTACTCGATATTAAGAATGAAATGACAACACGGTCCATGCTAAAGGCATCTGACACGGTGAGGTTGATACAGAAGGTAAGATGTGTTGAAAGATTAACAAAACACGTCAAATGCTCCATTGTAATGTTGTGAGTCGAATCGGCTTACTTAATAGTACTTTATTAATTTCAATGCTGTATCTAATAGTACACAATTATTATTACCCAATACATTACTTCTATTTTGTTCGTCTAGATTTGATTAGGTTCTACCTCTACAAAGTGGTCGCTGATCGGGTTAAGATAGTAACACTACTGTATTACTAGTAAAACCCCGCTTTATGTGTCCCCAGCGACTCTATAGTTTTTGTTCAACTATCGTTTAAACTATCTTTTGTCTTTAAAACCGAGAAAAAACCCGAGAGATTCAATGAAAGCAGGACAAACGTTAATTTGCATAATAACCAGGTTATAAATTGGCATTGCTTGAATTAAAATTTGAAGAAAAAAATGACTGATTATATACAGCTGAGACTTCCATAATTCGACGCAGACAAAATGTAAAAATTACTCATAGAATTACAGTCGATTTAGTTGCGTGAAGTCGGATTATTTAATCAAGCGAAAACTTTTTTGGAGGTAAATGATGAATGAGTCTTCATGTTCTAACCTGTAATCCTACTAATGATTCAGGGGATCATCTTTCCTCCATCCTGGTGCACTAATTAAGCCACTTAAAGATTTGCTTTCGATTAGTTGTTTTCAATGTATTTCACCTGAAAAGGTTCGCGTATTCGCTGACTTGTGTTTGAATTTTGTTGATGAAGTAAGGTTCTATTCAGGGCAATCGTGGTAGGTATGAGTTGGAGGACATTGGAGCAGGAAAACTATGAGAGACGGGAGGAGAAAAGGGAGGGTGGCAGTTCAAAATTTGATATACGAGTAAAGAAAGAGTATCGAAGAATAAATAATAGATGTTCTTTTAATTAGAAGATGGAAAACTAAAGAGAGAAAGAGTGATTAGCAAAAAACTACACATTTCTATAAAGACATCTACTAAAGCTTGTACTTTGCAAGCTTGTCAGTCAGTCAGTCAGTCATTCAGACAGTCAGTCAGTCAGTCAGTCAGTCAGTCAGTCAGTCCGGCTGCCATCCCACCATGAAGCCAGTCGGTTAGTTTAATAGTCAGTAAGTAGGTCAGTCAAATGGTTGCCTAGTCAGTTAGCTAGTCAGTCAGTCAGTCAGTCAGTCAGTCAGTCAGTCAGTTAGTCAGTTAGTTAGTTAGTCAGTCAGTCAGTCAGTCAGTCAGTCAGTCAGTCAGTCAGTTAGTCAGTCAGTCAGTCAGTTATTTATTTATTTATTTATTTACTTACCTGGTTAGGCAGACATTTAGTCAGTCGTGTAGTCCGTCAGTCATGAGCAAATTAATTGGTCATTCATTCATTCATTCATTCATTCATTCATTCATTCATTCATTCATTCATTCATTCATTCAGCAAACAAAAAAACAAAAAAACAAACGAGTAAGTAATTGAATAAATAAGTTTATAAGTAAGTTTACAAGCAAGTAAGCAAGCAAGCAAGCGAGTGAGTGAGTGAGTGTGTGAGTGAGTGAGTGAGTGAGTAGGTATGTAAGTAAGCTGCGAATCAAAATGTAAATAGTCCAAAATAACTGCAAAAGTGTGTTTACTAATCAACACAATCTAGATAACAATATAAAGACAGTAACGTGATAGCGAGCGTGAAACCATAGCCATATCACGTCGTTCCAATACCTGAATGACAATTTATGTTTTCTGGCATACTATGCTTGAAAATCTGTTTATAAAATGTATGTATAACTAGCAAAAAAAACTTGAAAATAAAGAAAAACAAAAACAACCATAACAATTTAAATTACGGTATATTTCTTTCTTTTAATAGAATTGTTATATATACAAATGCATCTAGTAAAAAAATAGTCATCAGTGAAACCTGTTCTAATCTGATCGTCAATTCCCTTGCGTGCGGAAATTTCATGGGAAAGTTTTGAGAAATGGTATCAATGCAATCACAGTATAACCCTATATGTATGGTGATTTAACTGAAACTTGTAAATTCATCTTCTATTATGTGGTTATTTATTTTCTTAGCACTTTATTTATTTATTTATTTATTTATTTATTTATTTATTTATTTATTTATTTATTTATTTATTCGTTTATTTACTTCTTCATGTGTTTGTTTATTCATCTCCGTGTTTTATTTTAAAATTTGTTTTTGATTCGAGCATACGTTGTTGTTCACTAAAGAATTTCACTGTCTGTCTGTCTGTCTGTCTGTCTATCTGTTGTTTGTTTGTTAGTGGGGCAAGAAACCCCTATTTAACTTCTTGAAGGACCTTAAGTAAAGACTGACGTCATAAACACGAATAGAGACGTGTTTGTCATTCATAGATAAAAGAAGCCGTTTGTTTAAAAACAAATCCATATGAAATTAAAGCGCACGACAATAATAGCAATTATTTGACGGTGCTGTCGTACATTAATAATACAAATATAGCAATCATTTCAGGCTTGTTTTGCTATACACCATTTAATTGCTGAAATTGGGTGTTTGTCGTCTCGTTGTTAGAGAAACGCTCCAAGTGAAATAAACTCTGGAACCAAAAGACTTGGTTGCTTAGTTACCAGCTTACAAAAAGTCGTTGTCGTATCGATTAGTATCTGTAGCTTACATTATAATTTGTTTTTCAAATATAATTGTTGTTTCGCCTTGTCACACAAAATGCCAAATGATGCATCCTTTTTGATAATTATACCACATAGTTTGTCTAGAAATGACATCATAATTTACTTTAGAGCAAAAAATTGACATACTTCAGTTGGCCATCGCGTTTATCGGAAATACAGTGTACCACCGTGACGATATCTCTGAGGTCAGAGTTCTGTCGCCATGTCTTTTTTCAAAATATTACGCGTTTAAATAAAGATATATTTTTGGTTGAAAATTAGTATATCGTAAATAGTTATGAGAGCTGTGTCATACGAAAGTACAAAAATCAGGTGGCCTACTTACTTAAAATGCAAATTACATGGTAAGGATCAGATATTTCCTTGTGATAACATTAATTTTGTATTCTTCTTTTCAATGTGTTTACATATAAGCCTATATGTTTACTGCAGGCAATAGCTATGACTTGAGGTAGCAATTTTAAAAATATCTTTATTCAACATATGGAACATTGTTTTTGATCGCAAATATGAAAAATTCTTTGATATCCAATTTTCTTTGTAGGGTTTTAATATGATCACGAGACTAGGACCTTATAATAATAATAATAATAATGATAAGAAGAAGAAGAAGAAGAATTTATTTACTCTTCGACCCCTTTCGATAGGAGTAAGGGAGACAATTAAAAGTTAAAAAAAATATACCCATTCAAAAAAATACACAAGAAAAAACAACAGGAATGATACAGGAAGCTCAAACAGATAACTCATACACAAAATTCAAGTGAGAAAAAAAGTTACAATGGCAATTGAAAATTGCACTAAAAACAGAAGTCAGGTGCAAACAAGACATGTAAAAGCGACTTGTTAAGATAAAGAATAAGACAAACAAAAAGGTTAGATACAGCGTTAGAGACACTTGATAGAGCTATATGTTATTCTAGTAACTTTCGATATCTTGAACAGCCATGTTTTTCTTGCATCAACTTTACTGTAACTACCCTAACATTAACTAAAAACTTAACACAGCGTGCTAAACATGTAGTTCAATTGCATTAAAACACATCAAAATTATCTCTAGACTTGATCATGAAATATATGTCCAGACATTTATTATAAGTGCAGAATCGCGCATCTTCTTTCAGTGAAAATCTGTTCCCTTTATCTATCTAACTTCGAAGACCTAAACTGTTTTGTTATGTTTTTGTTTCCTGACACGATGTGTACCTCAAACGGTGGTGTGATTTCGAGTGTGCAAATACTCCATTCTTCATTTTTTGTAGAACGAGCTAAGTGTATCTCACAGAAGGTGCCACACGTATATCAAAATTTCGGAAATCCTTGTTCGTATGAATTTTCAGAATTTCGTTAAGAGTGTCTGAGGATTTCATTCGAGGCCTTTAGAATTTTACAAAAAATCAAAGATCGTAAGTGGGAAAAGGTCACCCCTGGATGGGAGGTAGCCTTTGGCGAAATATAAGAGTTTAAAAGAAGAAAATTCGACTGAATACAGTACATTTCTTGGCCGCCAGCCATGTATGGCTAATGAGCAGGGTTGTAAAGAAAACATGCGACAGAAAGGAAAGCACACGCTTCGATTGAATTGTAAGTATTTGAATGGATAATACATATATCAACTGTGGTAAATTCACAGTACTAGACAAACCTCTGAAAACAGGTTTAGTACCGTTTACTTAAAGAGTTCTATGTGACTACGGTGGAATAAAAGGTAGCGAGCATCGTCTCGGTCAGTGGGTAAAAAACGAGTTATCGCTCTCTAATTGCTTGGAAAGATAGAGTTACCGAGGGTGGTAACTGAATGCGTCTTTAGAAATAAATTGTGAAGAGTATTGTTAAGATTAGAAATTACCTAAGTCTCATGTACACACGAGGCTAATAAAAGCAAGTCTTGGATTTTTTTGTGTCAATTTAAATTTGGAGTTAAACTTTGACTATATGGCATTTACTTACACAAAAATATTGAAATGGGGGTTTTCTGAGGTAAACAAACTGCTCCAAACATCATCTGATTGTATTAAACCGAGTTGATAAACTCAGACTGAATTTCAAAGCGCTTGTAAAAGTCCAATTTTAATACCCTAGTGACATTACGCATACACTAACGAACAGGAATCAAATCGCATCAGATTATTTGAAGCAACAACGTCCGGCTTCGTTTTCAATGCCCCGCGTTTTTCTTCTTTTCATCGACGGCTTGCCTTCGAGTTAAATCTTTATTAGCGTGAAAAATTACCCAAATTAGTCACGTTAATTTTGGTCCAATCAAAAAGTCATCAAACTGTTATAAGGAGTGTTTAATGGGGGGAGACTAAATGCAGTCCTACGAGTTTAATAGAGAGTGTTATGAATAGAGAAAAATAGAAGAGAGAAGTCGTTCGGCAGTGTGGCAAAACATAACCTGATTACAATCATTACAACAACGTTTCATGGATGGATATAAATTCCCGCCAAATATCTATTCCCGTAAACGATTGACGAACGAGAGCAAAGCATAATACACATGATTTTTGTTATATTCTTGACAGAGGCGGCTCGCCTCATGGCAAGTGAATACACAATACATAATTGTCGGCCATAATATGCGAGTGAGTAAGTACAAACAGAAATTGCCATTCTTCGTTCTCCGTCTACACACTCCCCGCGCCATTCAAAATACAAGTCCATACTACTAAGGAAATATGATTTCCCAATTATGCGGACTTACGCCTTCATATGTTCATAGGTCGTTTACAATTCTGTTTATTAGGGTGAACAATGTGGGGTTAGACGAGTGTCGCTATTAACCCAATCAGCGGCTCCATAGGAGGCAGCCATTCTATACTGGGTTGCAATTACGGCACATCTTCTCGCAAATCATATCCGCCGCCCCTATCATCATTAAACTTGCTTAGCTAACTGAAATAACTACATGATGATTTCGAGTATGGAAAGCCAATCACACACCTCTTTATGTTAGCATGAAAGCCAAAAAAAAATAATTTAAAAAAATAAAATCTGCAGCTGCTGTAAAATATGTCATCGCAATTTTGCAAGAAAAAGAAATTTCATTTTTTTTTGCCAAAAAAGTTGAAATTAAGAAGTCAGAAAGTCAATGATTTGTGAAATGTATACTGTTCTTGTAGTCTGACTCGAGGCTAAGTGGTGGGCTTTGGAAAAATGAGAGGTATTGAACTGAAGCGAAATATGGTTATTATTGGTAAATAATGACTATACTATAATAGACGCTTTTGTGAGGTTGGATGAAAACAGTCGGCATTATGAACAGTCTCAATAGAAAATGACCAAACTGAATGATATCAAATCTGTATTCATTATAACAATACAGACCGTAACGAGGCAAATAAATGCAAGCGAGCTGCAAACAAGCGTTGTTTTTTTTCATGACATCGGCTAATGTTTCGAAGTCATCATTATTGGCCAGACGGTATTTACTCGTCCTGTTATACACGTAACGATCGCTTCATGCTGTGATTTCTGATTTATTCTTTAAAAACCCCGAATCTCCAAATGAAACTCCAACCAAACGAAATACTGCGTATTAGGTGAATAATGGCTATTCTTACAAGCCGCTGTGAACAAGGTTATCGGTCTCTACATTTAGTCTTATTGTTTGAGAAAACAAATTATGCAGAAATAAAAATAAATGGAGAAATATAGACCCCTGCTTCGTATGTCCTCGAGGTCACCTCTATTGGTGAAACAAATTACCTGATGGCTTCTCATAGCTTTCCAGAAGTTGGAGTCAAAGCTGCCTGTGTGAGCTTTGTGCCGGCGTGTAACTACTTCTACACTCGTCTATTATCTCATTTCGTTCCATGGAAAACCGAAATTATTTTCTCCTTTTTCTTTAATAGGAGATTCATATGCAATCTAACCACATCTATCTGTGAGCTTTTCAGTGCTTTTCATGGTAGGAAAGCGAGAAAATTGGACGCTTTAAAAAGAAGATAATTCAAGCCTCGCTAAGCAGCATCACCCATAGATCTCTTTGCTTACCACTGTGCTCCGTTATGAATTACTTACATTGCTATGACTTGAAAAGAAGCCATGTTTGAAAATAAGATATATTCGTAAGGTCATGACATATTCGTTTCCCGTGAAATGCAACTTTTCGTCTTTTCAATATATTCAACAAAACCGGACAAAAGTAACATGTTAAAATTCATGAATCTCCAAGAGTAATTATTCGTTATTAAAGGAACCTGATCGAGATTGAACATGGTATAAAATATATATTATTGCGCGAAAGACCTAACTCGTATTTCTACATTCTAAGGATTTCAATACAGGTTGTAGTCGTACTGTAGAGATTAATTTTTTGTAAAGGCATATAAAATAATATTGCAAAAAAAAACAAACAAACCAAAACCCCACAAGGTGTTGTAAGGATGAGCTACAGCGTTCGAGTATTACGTATCTTACTTTTGAAGATATAAAAAATAAATAACAAATGGAAACAATCCAACACACTGACTTTCAACTACTTTAGATAGTTAACAGGAACAGTATGTATACTGATGTTTTTTTTTCTGTTTTTGGTCATGACAATAAATATGAATGCCAATGAGGGAGGTGGGGGGGGGTTGCACAACGAGATGATGATGATGATGATGATGATGATGATGATGGTGGTGGTGGTGGTGGTGGTGGTAGTGGTGGTGGTATGATGTTGATGACAGGTGTGATGTATTGGTGGTACCAGCAGCGCAGTGATGATGATGGTGGCGGTAATGGTTGTGTTATAATAATAATAATAATTTTATTCCGTACTGTAGGCCATGGGCCTTAAATGTACATAACTGAACATAGAATAATGATCATGATTACAGAGGTATGTTCAACATAGCTAAATTGACAAGTCAGCTTATGTAGAGAGATTTTCTTCCAAAAGCTGTTTACGTATTTTCATGGCAAAGAAAATAAATTTCGCAAGGTTTTGAATGATGAAGGTATTTGTTGACTGCATTAATAAGATAAATTTCCAATCATATGCAGGTGAGTAATAAAATTCAGAAATAAACTTAGATCTAACAAGTTTGTACTTGGGGCACACAAGTACAAAATGGTACTCGTCCTCAATATCGTTGTGTTAATGATGGTGGTGGGGAAAATGGTGGTGGTCGTGGCAATGTGAATGGTGATGGCGATGGTCCACGGTGAGAATGATGGTGATGACGGTGGCGGGTATGATGATGATGATGATGGTGGTTATGATGATGATGATGGGAAGGTAACGGTGGTGATGATTGTGATGGGAGAGTTTATAGTGGTGGTGGTAGTGATGATGATGATGATGATGATGATGATGATGATGATGATGACGGTGGTGGTGGTGGTGGTGGTGGTGGTGGTTGTGTTGTTAGTGGTGATGATGATGATGGTGGTGGTGGTGAATATAATGGTGTCAATGGTGGGGATAAAGATAGTGATGGTAGTGATGATGGTGAGAATGGTGGTGCTGATTGGTGGGTGGTGGTAATGGTGGTGATGGTTGGTGGGTACTGGTGGTTGAGTGGTGGTACTGGTGGTGATGATTGGTGGATGGTGGTGGTTGAGTAGTGGTAATGGTGGTGATGATTGGTGGGTGGGTGGTGGTAATGATGGTGATGGAGTGGAGGCTGTCATGTCATTAAAGTTGTAACTGGAATGGATTTTTTTATTTTAAAAAGTTTTTGTTTAGATACATTATCTTACTCATAAGATCGTACACCCACTATTGTATCACATATTGGTAAACGTGTTTTGTGTAGCTGTATATAGGATATGGTAAAATTGATTTTTGGGTTCGCACCTTAAAATCAGCGCCCTCAATCGCGATCATGATGTTTAACCTTTAATGTACTACTTGTGGATAAGGTCATATTTCAAAGACATACTGGTGTTTGTTTCATTTGTTGATTTCATTCTGACTTCCATCAGTGATGT